>NC_056741.1:1445872208-1445944038 GCF_019279795.1 Protopterus annectens | reverse complement strand
TTTAAACTTCTAAGGTGGATGACTTCAACAGAACTTCTAAATTGAAGTGCAGGGAAGTGTAAAGGGTAGTGCACAGGTCAAAATGGTGTAACCCACACACTACATGATTCTCACACAAACACACACACACACATCCAAACAGTTGCCAGTAGAGTGATTAGAACTCCTGCCTATCTAGTTATTGTTACTATAGTGTTACACAGTTATCAGATGTGTCACAGAGCTGATACATTGCCACCTAGTCCAAAGGTACTTCTAAGGTGGATGACATCAACAGAACTACTAGATTGGGGCGAGGGGAAGTGTGAAGGCTAGTACACAAGTCAAAATGGTATAAGCAAGACAGTACATGATTCACACACACACACACACACACACACACTTGCCAGTATTGGGATTAGAACTCCTGCCTATCTAGTTATGTCTACTATAGTGTTACGCAGTTACCGCACATGCTACAGAGCTTACTGAACTTTAACATGGCCAAAGCTGCTGATAACTGCGCAGCTGTGGTAAAGTATTACAGGTGTTAGACAGTCTGCCTTCTGTTCCACCCTTACAGCATGCTAGTTTTTTCTGTCTTGCACTTTCAACTAACATTATGGCTTGGTACTTCACCAGGTTATTGTATCAAGAAGTGTGGCACACCTGGGAGCCATCAGCAGTACTCGTTCATCACAGATGTAGCCCCAGTACTTACTAGTTATGTCTACCCCTCCTGGCATGTTTGAAGGGCAGTTTTCTGTGCTTTCACCCATTAACCTGGTGCACTTGTCCATTCTGAGGCACTGTTGCAACTGCCTCATGTACACAGACAACCCTCCCCTCTAAACTCCAAACATTCAGACCTCTGAGAGTTACCCATATATCACCCAATGTGGACATATGCACTCTCCAGCAAAGACTGGACTAGCAGGTCAAGAGGATAAGATCAACACCTGCACCACACCATGTAGAACACATAGCTCACTATGACACCCACTTTGACAGCCATGACATACAGTGAAAAGCCATGCACCCACTGTCACAGAGGCACTCAATGGACATTTACCCAAACAGCACAGACCAGCAAGACAGACACCCACTCAGACATCACAACATGGCACATGCCAAGGGACACATATTTAACATACACAGTGTGACCCTCAACCTAAGCTCCTAAGGCTAACTACCTTGCACAATACAGTGATCATGGGCAACTCAATACTGAGGCACACACATATCCCACTCACTAAGTTGAATATGGAACAGGTAACAGCCAAATATTTATCACATCAGCATCCAACAAATGACACAGCCAGTCATAGCACTCCACAACAACTACAAGTATCACTCTGTATCCATGTGAATGTGAATGACTTGGGACACACCTCCCTGGACTACATGACAAGAGACATGGGTGAACTCTCTGATTATGTGGTCCAGGTAGGTGTGACAGTAGCCCTGAACAGTGTACCACCGTCACCCAGAATGATGCTGCGGTACTATCAACTGATGATTGACTGCAACATTGGCTTACGTGTTTTGTATCATTCTCAGGGAATCCAGTACCTCTCTGCTTGGGATGACATGATTGATAGAACCCAATGACATGCCACAGATGTCCTACATCTGTCAGTACTGGGTTTCCAGGTACTGGCTAAGTGCCTTGGCACCCCTATGATGCCTTATTAGGCAGTGTTCCTAATGTAATTACCACCATAACAGCTAGACATGTATGCAATCTGAGGGTTATGCTGCTCAACAGTAGACCTCTGTTAGTATGCAGTCACTCAAAGCACTCATTGGAGTGGAGAACACGTCAGCTGTAATGGAGAGGTGGTTCACAGCAGCAGACAGCAGACCTGCAGTATCAGGCTATGACACATTTCACAGCTGTCAGCCCCACATATGGACCACACCACACCTCCACAGGTGGTGTTGTCTCTGTATTCATTATGGCTAGGAACGCTTCCAGACTAGTATCCCAGCATAATGCATTAGAGATACTTCCGGTAAAACTGCCTTGGGGTAATAGTGCAATCCAGACCATAGCGTGCTATGGGTCCACATCTATGTCCCTAGACTGGCAATGCACATTCCTCAACACTCTGCCATCTATGATGGTCCAACGCAACACTGACATAGTATGAGACTTCAACTACCCCTCCATCACCTGGGGAAAGTAACCAAACGCCAGTACAGTGGCCCAACACTTCTGGGATTCATCATTTCCAATGCCCTGGACCAGCTCATACTGACCCCCCGGTAGAGGATGCAACAACCTTGACCTGTGTTGACTACTTACATATGGGACTGTTGCTTGTCCACGAATGTCAATCTCTGCATGGTGAGATCCACACAGGCTGTAATCAACATGGAACTCAACATGTCAGCCATACCCCCCCACAAAGGTAACCACCTTGCAAAACTTCTCCAAAGCTGTCTATGCAGTCATGAAAACAGGGGTGGATGACTACACTGCACCCATGGAAATGGGAAATAGCTGCATGACTGTGAAATCATACACATATGCACTGTACAACAGGGACATGAATGCATGGTACTAGCCAGAGCCAACAAAACCCAGACACTGTCCTCCAAACACTGGGAGACAATGTGATGGTCCCCTGCCATTACCAAATTGTACATCAGAAGGAGGACACTGTTGCAGAGAAAGGTGGTGTCCCATGACTGTTGAACTCCCTTATTAGCCTCAAATACAAATTTGGATCCCTCATGGAATCCCCTACAGGCATCTATGATGGCAGACATGCAACAGACACTGACAAAAATCACAACAGCCTTTGATAGTTACATCAACAACCCCCACAGCATTAAACACAAGTGCTGTGAGTTACTGCACAATGCTAATACCTATCCTGAGACAACAGATATTGGCCACAGTCTTGGCAACACATTCAGTGCCAGCTTTACTCCTCTCTCCCCCCACAAGTGAAGTGCTGAGTGAATGTGTTCTCACATGCTGTATCCCGTTTCTGTTTTAGGTGTTTGTGTGTCACCAGGATGTGGCCCTGCAGCAAGACCATGGGGTATGGCAGTGTGGTAACACATCCACCATGTCTTAGGCAGGGTACAGCTGTATGTGCATGGGAATCCCCAGTCTGTATACCAGTGCTTGCATATTCCTCACAGATTATATGGCTGAGGGTTGTACTTAGGTATATGTTGAGTTGCAACATCTGTTGTAGAATGGAAAATGGTATATATTGTTGTTTTGATATCCCCCAACTGCTAATAACCGCAGCCACAGGGGATATTCATCAACCAAACACATTGAGATTACTATTCACACACACACACACACACACACACACACACACACACACACACTTGCCAGTACTGAGATCCATAGGTTCATTGTTTCATAGTTGTGTAGTAGGTGAATAGGCCTGAAGGCTCTACAAGGCTAGCCCAAGAATACCCTGGCATCAGGCCACATGAAAATAGTCTCCAGTGTGGCTCAGGAGTATAGTCACTGGAGTGGTCCCCAGGGGTGGGTATTGTATTCCCCATCCACTCATCCAGATTTCTACTGTGGCTGGCCAGTGATGTGCACTGCTTCACATGTATGTGATTTATATTCCATAACATGGACAGTATCTGTGTTGTGCACATGTCCCACATGCATGTTCTTTTAAGTATGGAAGTGTGCTTGAGGTCTCTGGGGCATGTTGTGTAGACAGATTGGTATCTTCAGAAGTAGCATTCCTGACCTCATTTGGTGAGACATGGCTATGTAACTGAGGTAGTGATTGCACCTACATAGACAGTATGATGCAAGGATTCATTGGAGTTATTGGAGTCTGTCCATGCAGGGCATGTGTATAAGGCATGGTATTCCCTTTGCGGGGTACATTTGCAGATTCTTCAGTTGTTGCAGGTGTCCAGTGGGGAACATGGCAAAAGGGCCACTGTACACATTGATTGGGCTACTATGGGGATGGAACAGGGTGCAATGTCCTTTTACTTGCTGGATAACACACACTCAGTCAGGAGATGTAACACACCAAAGTACTTTCTGATGTCAGTGGCACTGTTGTGGTCAACAGGCAGCTGACTGTCAACCTGTGTTCCCCCATTCTGTTATAATAACGTCACTGTTCAGTGTACTACCAACAATGTATTACTTCATGTGAGCCATGGTGTACCCAAAGGTCATGACGGCACATCTCTTGGCATTGAGGTAATGTCCAGGGTTCTGAAAACAGTCATAGGTGTCAAGTGGCCTTTGGGTGTGATGTCAACATTACATGGATTGGGAATGCTACCACCCACCTTACTGTTGTATGCAAACATTATCAGCCAGGGTGTCTTTGTGTTCTCCTGCACCTCAGAAGGGTAGATCCCAAACATGAGAGGACATGGGTCCATACCCTGTGTGATACCAGTCATGTCTATTCATCGGTTTGACATGGAGTTAACTGCAATCACACCGTGGGTACTATCTGTGAGGCAATTTGCAGAAGAACTATTGATGTAGTAGTTGCTGCCTAGTCAAGTGTGTTTGTGTATGATTCCTGGGTGGAGAGTGGTCTTGAGTATTAGAAGGGTTGCCTATAATGTTAACTAATCCATAATGTCACATAGTTATTGCACATGGCACTAGACATTTAGGGCTGTGGATTGTCTACACCAACTTCTATGGTGTTTGACAACTGTTGGCCTTGTAATGTGGACAGTGGGACATATACTAGGTTCTCAATATAGTAATGTAGAAAACCTGCCCCCCCCCAATGGATCCTGTTATTACACATTCACACCATTACCCACACAGGATACTGATGACACACACACACACACACACACACACACACACACACTTGCCAGTACTGAGTTTTGAACCCCTAACTAGCTATGTATTACTACTACAGTGTTACACATTTATCACATGTGCCATGGAGCTTATAGGATGGATGTTGTCGCAAAGTATTTCTAAGGTGAGGAACACCACCAGCCCTTGTAAATACTGGCATTGGGTGATGTAGTGGGTGAGAGATTTCACAAAATATTTTACCCCACACACACATTTACATTTGCCAGGTGTGAGGTTCAAACCTCTATATAACTATGTTTTCAGACCTTTATGTTACTCATTTACCACACACACCGCTGACCTTACATGGTTTAGGGTTCCCAACAGGTACTTCTAAGGTGAATGATATCTGCAGGACTGCTAAGGTCAGGCACTGAGTCTAAATGGGACTAAAATCTTTAAGGTACAGACACATATATGTACACACACACAAAAACTTGCCAAGAATGAGATTCAAACTCCTACCTATGTAGTTATTGCTAATACATTGTTCCGCATTTATCACATGTACCACAGAGCTTATAGGTAGAACAGTGTCCAAACATACCTCTAAGGTGAGTGACATCAGCAGCCGTGCTAAAGGAGGGGTAACAGAAGTGTAGTGAGTGAGAATGGCCTCAAAAATCAGGTCTCTACAGAGACACACATTTCCACAGTTGCCAGGACCGGGATTAGCACTCTTCTCTAACTAGTTTGCTGAACTATAGTATTATACAGTTATCACAAGCGCCACAGAGCTTATATGTTGGAGAGCTGTCCAAAGGTATCTTTGAAGGTGAGTAACATCAGCAGCAGTGCTAAAGGAGGGGTAAGGGATGTGTAGTGAGTGTGAATGGCAACAAAATCAGGTCTCTACAAGGACACACACTCTCTCACACAAACACACACATTTTCACAGTTGGCAGGACTGGGATTAGTACTCCTACCTAACTAGTTTGCTACACTATATATAGTATTACACAGTTATCGCAAGCGCCACATAGCTTATAGGACTGCAAGCTGCTCAAAGGGTTATTTCAGGGTGACTGACATCAGCAGGAGTGCTAAAGTAGGACAATGGGAAGTGTAATGAATATGAATGGCCTCACCCACATTCATATAGAAGCACACTCACACACAACTTTACATTTGACAGGTCTGAGATTACAACTGCTACATGGATGCTTATTTGTACTGTAGTGTTACAGACTTATCACGAGCACCACTGAGACTATAGGGATGAGGGCTAACCAAAGGAATTTTTACAGTGAATAACACCAGCACAACATGTGATATAGGCCAATGGATTTTGTACTGGGTGGGAAAGGCCTCATAATGGGATTCTCACTGTCGCTGTCTGTCTCTCTCTTCCCCACGTCTCTGTGTGTGTATGTTTGACATATTATATTATGTTGGCCTTAGATATGTGTGAGTATTCCTATCCAGTGTGTGTGAAGTATCAATGGTGTACAATTTGGTGTGTGTGTGCACAGACATCTGCGAATAATGGATATCTGTAGTCCACTGTGTTGTCAGACATGGGCTTCATTTCTCTAAGTGTAGGAGCATACCCAGTATGACCTTCTATATTGAGTGTGTGCATCCATTCCAGGGAGGGTGAACTCCATTTCAGGGTTTTGTGTGCTACAGCTACACCTTGCAACTGGTTTCTGCAGGATATCTGTAGATAGGTTGCCAATATGGAGACACAATGGGCATAACATATGGGGGATACTGTAACTATTGCTGTCTGTGCTGCTTGTGTAACATGGTTGCAGCACAGATTTTCTGACATATGTACTGTTTTACACTATGATATATCATGTTATCAACTACTGACAGTTATCATTCTTTGCTCACAGTTATTTACCAGGGAAATACAAGATGAATGAAGCTGAGACCAATATTCTGAGGCATATAGGCTACACATTCTGTCACACTCCTGCCATTGTGGAGGGGTAGCTACAGACAATAGACTGCTGGTTATGTGTAAATGGTCCAGCACCTTGTTAGTATGCTGGCTGGGGATCCCATTCTTGTGCTTTTCTCATCCTAACAAAATAGCCATATCCTTCTGGGGCCATACATCTCAGCTGTGCAGATACATCCAGGTTATCCAGAGGCAGGATTCATATATCTGGTCAGTTTACCTTCACGTTGTGGTTTACAAGCAGTTTTGTGGCTATTCATTCATGAGTTTGCAGTCAGGGGGGTAGCATGGGTGGACATTAGAGTTTCAGACTTCACACACACTCCATGACATCCATGCTTCTACACACCCCTCTGTTATTCTCTCCTCTTCCTAACATTAGGAAAGCAATATCTCAGAGGTATCCCTATAGTTGGGCCTTTATCCCAGTAATATTTATGGCCTGGTCCACAGTCCTTGCAGTAGGACATGGGGAGGCATGCTACTGGCATTTGTCAACATGGCCTTGTATTTGTTTTCTCTTTAGTGTGTTAGGTTGTTAGTTAGGACCCCCTGACATTCTATACATTGGCACTATGGGTGAGGCATGGGCCTTTGCCAGAGGACTGTAGACCATTTGAGAGTGCTGCAGGCCATCTGTAGCAGGCCAGTGCATTATGTCACTCATACGTTCCCAGGCTGCAAGCCAGTGGATTACCCTGGGGTGACAGTGGTAAGTGGTTCAGGTGTTCCTGTCAGTCATTCCTGTTCATACTGATCCATGAGTCTGGATGTGGTCAGGTTGCTGCTTACAGCTAGGGACACACCTGCATGGGACACCTATTCAGCATGCAGCATCATGTATGTACTCCCATACAGAGAGGGTTTCATGCTGTACTCATTCCCTACAGCAAGGATATGACCGGTGATAAACTTGTGGCTGATGGCGGGGTGAGCTGGGTGCATGTGTGATATGGAAGCTACTTGCAACTGACTCACAAATATACCTGGGGCATTCCCCTTATGCTGGCTTGTGTGTGGACATGGGCAGCCTGTCATCACTTTATAACTGTGCCTTTTGTGGTCTGCCAGTGATTGACCAGACTACCAGTATTCCATACTAGAGGGACAACTAATGCGATGCTAACCTCTATGTAAAATTCCAAACTTGTGTGCAGTTGACAGTTATTTTATATGCACTCGGTGTAGGTTACTTCCACATGTGTACTGTTTCTATGTATGGGCCCCCATTCATGGCGTGTCCAGCTTTCCGATGGTGACAGATATTGACATCTGGACAGTGAGTATGTACAACTGCTGACATGGGTATAGCTGAGAAGCAGTATGGTTGGCAGTGCAGTTGCTGGAACTTGGCCCTGTCAACCATTGTACTGTACCTAGGCCACTGAGACACAACCATCCAGGTCCACATGCTGACCACTTCCAGGCAATATTAAACACACAACAAACTTACCACACTGACCCCTGCATATTGTACACATGCAGCAATGTAGATTGGGACAGCTCTGGCAATCTGTGCTCCAGTGATATTTCTCCTCAGACTTGCATGTTACTGCATTTCTACATGGGATTGTGGGGGGTGCACACCTGAAGACTTTAAACATTTGCAATGACTATACTGGTATTTTGGTTACTCTGTTGGCTTCCATTTCATACTGTAGTGTGACCTATCATGCAGACAGGAGGCATATCAGTAGAGTACACATGTTAAATCTTAATGGCATAAATTTCAGTTTCAGACTTCTTACCCTTCAGAACTAACTGGTGGGAGGCTCTTCACCATTGCCATCATTTTGGGGCCTTAGCCCAGCCTTTTTTTATGGTCTACACTTGTCCTGCTGGGTGAGGCTGGTGGTGGGTATGTGACCCTCATTGACATCTATGTGTGTAACCTATTGACACCCACAGTTATTTGGGCCATCACATGTACTGTGGTAGGAATTGTCACCTTGTGTAGTACTGCCTAGTATGTTGACACCAGTATGTATTATGAATTTCCTGCTGTCCCATATAGCTGTCAGCTGTCTGCTGCTATCCCATTCAGCCACCCATTTCCCTTGCATGCTTGCATCCATATCATACATACAAGTATGAGAACATACTACTCCATTCTGTAATTGATAGGAAGGGTGACTTACCTTGTTGCTGGGCCAGTATTGAGGACAGTGCTGAAGGGCTGACTATGTTGGATGCATGTAGTACACTCCCTATACATGGTAAAGCATAGGTAGTGTCATGTTTGGCATCCCTTTTACTGTATGTGCGTGTCAAAGAGAGGTATCAGTCCCTGGATCTCTACAGTGTCACTGTGTGTGCTATGTGTTGCCTCTTTGCCAAGGCATGGGCATACTGGGCATGCCTACTTCTGCCTACAGGGGCAGGCTCAGGATGTTCCTCCTCTGAGTCCCTCTGTGTCTGTGCTTGCCTTGGCAATGGTGGGGGGCTGTATGGCCCTGCCCCATGCTGGTCCTGTTGCAGCTGTTTTAATAGGATCATATTGTGTAGCATGGCACTTACTATGAACATTTGTGTACATGCAGCTGGAGATTACTGCAAGGCTCCACCAGATATGTCAAGGCAGCGGAACCGTGACTTGAGCATCCCAAACACATGCCCTACAATGATCCTGGTTTTTGCATGTGCCTCATTATGGTGTTCTTGTTCAGGTGTGTGTGAATTTCTGATGGGTGTCATCAGCCACGGCTCCAGTGCATAGCCAGCATCCCCCACTAGATGGCCATATGGGATGTCTCCCCTGGCAAATGCGTGATACAGCTGTGAGCAATGCCAGATGTCGGAGTCGTGATAGTTTCTAGGGCTGCCAGCGCACACACACTCATGATAATGCCCTGGGCATTGCACATAACCTGGCAGTTGATGGAGGGGAGGCCTTTGCAGTTTATGTAGACCCTATCCCACTCACCGGGTGGTGCTTTGATGTGGATGTGTGTGCAGTCTATAGCACCAACTACATCAGGATATTCTGCTATACGGTGGAAGAGACGCATACTTCTGGTCAATGCCTCATGGGTGGTGGGGAAATATATGTGCTCATTGGCATGTGGTGTCATGGCATCCAGGAACTGATGAAGTACCCTGGGTGTTGATGCCTGTGAGACCCCCATAATATCCCCAGTTGGTCTTTGGAAGGTACCTGTGGCTAATATTCTTAAGCCTACACATACCTTGGTATCCACTGGGATGGGTTCCCCTCTATTAGTTCTGGGTGTGAGGCGTGGCTGGCACAGCTCAATGATTTGCTGTAGAATGTCCCTGTCCACCCTACAATGCTCCGCTATCTCCAGCTCATGCAGGCCCTGGTAGGTTACCCTGGGTCTGTACACTCTTCTCCTCCTCCTCACTGTGGACCGGTTGTCAGCATTCTCCTCCTCACCATCCTCAGTCTCTAGCACATATTGATGGAATAAAGCAGCAGCAGCCTCTAACATTTTTAGTTAGTTTTGCCAGTTAAAAATCCCCCATCTGTGTATACCAGTGGTGTAGAGTTTTGTGGGAAAATCAGTCTGTAGGGTGTTTTCATAGTTTATAGTAGTGTGCTGGGCTGCTGCATGTGTAATTGGCTGATTCTGATACATTCCACCTGTCAGCTATGCTAGTTCTCCTTGATTGCCTTCCTACTGCTGTTTCCCTTTCCCAGTTCCTCCCTATTTAAGCCCCGAGGTGCGAAACGCATACCCAGTGCACAAATGTAAACAGTGTTGCCATTTTTCTCTTTTTTTTTTCTTTTTTGTTTAAAACCTGGTGCACAGCGTGCACACCCATTTATACTATGTACACACTACTCAGGCACATCTGACACACCCCCTTCCTTAGCTGTGCTTAGCTAAGGGCAAACACGGGCCACAGAGCTCCAGTGAGCTTACAGCAAGCATGACACACCCCCTTATGAAGTCATTCAGCTCTTACACTTGCACTGTTGTATTGCTGCACATACACGGTTAGGTACAAGCTGACACTTTGAAGAAATATGTGATTCAGTATAACTCCCTTCATTTGCATACCCCAGTGTGTAGGTCGTTAGTTACTGCACTAAAACGGACCCTTTCCCCTTGACAACCAGTGCTTCCTGGTATTGTTTACATTCTGCATGCCACTGACTATAATGGCAAAATGCAGAATTAACTTAAAATTGAGTTTTCACATTTTTTTTTTTTTTACTTTTGGTGCAATCCTGTTTGCACACTGCTGCCCTATGCTTAAACAGTCGAAATCGGCCAAAAAAGAAAAAAAGTTTAATTTTTATAATAATCACTTTTTAATGCCAATGGCCTTATATTTGTTCATTGGCATGTCTAATGTACATAACACAAGCTTTTTCACGAGCTGTTATGCCTCCGTTTTGTCATTTGCAGAAATGTACTCAGTTATTTTCTAAATACATTTCTGCACTGACACTGTCCTGGCATGGAGATCTGGCAGGTTGGTGAATCACTAAATCACCTCATTTACATGGTTTTGACCAGCAAATTAGGTGATTTGCATATTTGCTGGTTTTCTGTGCTAGAACAGTGTAGGACCACTCATGCATGTGAAAATGGCACCACCCTGACTCGCTCGGCGGCCATTTTCCATGCAGGAGCTCCTACACTGTTCCTGCACGGAAAATATGACTTCCTGAATCCTGGGGGTTGTGTCACATGTCATATAAATGCTTACTGTTCATGCCATGTAGCCATGTAGTGCATGAAAGGGTTTTCAGGATCAGCTCACATACCCAGTTAATGAACAAAAAAATGCCAGGTAGCCTGAGATGTGGATGAAAGGGGTCTCCAGTTAGGTAACAAAACAAACAAATAAATAGCATTACTGAGTTCCTATAAATTGAAATTATTCTTATCTGTGGTTTAGCCTGTTTGAGGGAACACTAGTTAAAAAATATTGCAACCACATAAATAAGTCAACAACCCCATCCCTATAAATGGAAAAATAGATCCAGTCCAAATCTTTAATTATGCCTCATGCACAACAACCATTTCTTTCACAGGAAGATTAATTAGCTGTGGTATGAAGAAAAGAAATGGTGAGCTCACACTGCAACAGTTGCTAAATACAGATTTACAAAGTAAAGTGGTGTAGCTAATACAACACTAGTATTCTATAAAGTACCTTAACCCCATGCATGACTAATTAAAAATCAGAATTGCTTTCCCTCATCTTACTTGAAAATATTAACTTATACTCAAGCTTTTAATGCCAGAACAACTTGTTAATTTGTTAAGCTGGAGAAAGTACCACACATGTACTTAGCTTTTGGCTGGGATCAATTTCCAATGAAGTGCCTGATAAAGAGAAATAATGCACCATTTTAACAACACCTTGAGTAACAGCAACATCTTTACAAAAGCCTGGTTCATTGAACTGCAAAGGCAATCCTGTTATGAAATTTTATATTGCTTGTTAGTATAAAAGCTTTGTTTTAGGGTCTGTAACAGCTATTAACAGTCATTGTAGAAATATGAGATAATGGGGAAGTTGACAGAAACTTTTTGTGATGACCACCACTGCTACCAATATGTGATGGCTACCACTGCCACCAATATGTGACATCCCCACACTGGGCCAGTAATCAAGGAGCCTGAATTCTTACCACTGACACTGGAGAGGGAGGTGCACTTGGAATACAAATGGATACACTCAGTATTTCCAGATGAAAACCTCTCTGCATCAAGTATAGTTTCCCTTAAGAGCACACAGGGAACACAGGTTCTGCTTCTGTGCCCTCTGTATTATGAATTCTATCCCTCGAGCAATATATTTAGTCATTACACTCATGCACAAATTCCACGTGCATTGAAATGTGTTTTTGATTTATATGTGCTACCTACTCTTAATCAGGAGCTACAAAATGAATCTAAAGGACAAACACACTGCTGTGTGCACCCGCACGCATACACACACACACACACAAACACACACACACTCTTCATGCACAAATACATCCTAAGGGGTTAGGTGTAGTAATTTACTTGCCAGCAACACCTTTCACTTTTTGGCAGTTACAGTTATTTCTCACTGATTGCTGTCCCAATAAAAACTCCAATAAGCCACCACATACATAATGCAAACAAGCATGTCACCGCCATAAAGTAAAACAATAAAAAAGAATGCCAACTAAATATGGAGGCAACACTAAAGCAACAACTCATAGAAGATTCCTTTGTGATTGCTATCAATTTTATTACAAATTTTTCATTTTTCTGTGTGATTTATGACGACACGTAAGCATTAGTGCCAGGTTTTACTCAAGAGGGCAAAGCATGATGAGTATATTATAGAAATATACCATGTTTGGTATATGCTACATTATCATAGTATATTGGTAAATATAATGGTATTCTGTTTGCTTGTGTGTTTATATTTAAATGTTATATATGTATTGGTCCTTTAAAATAAAAGTTATAAAGTCCCATTTATTACTGACTTTTACAGGTTTATTGGCATATCTAATATAAGAACAGTCCTGTTCTTTTCTGTCATGTTTTTATCCATCCGTTTTCTAAATTATATATCCCACTGCAGGTTACAGTGGTAGCAAACTGAGTTGGGTAAATCAGAATTCATAGTTCCAGCAACAGTTTCCAACTCACCCTTTGGAACCCCAAGCATTGAAAAAATGTATTAAAACAGAATTGAACACATCAAATTATTATAGTCTATTAACACATATGAGAGCTTACTTTCCTTCTTGTTGGCTTCTTTTTAACCAAATCTGTCATAAATATTCATTATGGAAGCCTGAATGTAGACCATATCCTACAATTTAAGAATACAGATCTCCTGCATATATCACAATAAGGGTAATACAATGACAACTGATATGGAAGACAATTCAGATTTAATTAAAATGGCTTACAATATTGAACGGGGCAAGTAAATATTTCAAGAGAATTGTACTGGAATACAACAAAAATGAGAGGAACTGAAAGTCATTATAATACAATTGCAGGATCCAGAAAGTTCTCAGACTTCTCTAAAAGCTTTATCAGGGAGTTGGTTGTAAAGAAGCCAGCATAAATGATTACATACTTTGCAAATTGTTGACAGACGACAATAACACATATTTAATTTGGTTTTAAAAATTTCCAAATTTTTCCCTCAGCAATTGTTTCCTATTTTTCATTTTGTTGATACTTCTACACAGTTTACTATCAAAAGGGCGATCAAACTTTGTTCGATTTACGTAAGTCCGAACGCCCAATTCGACATTAGGAAAGAATGAAAAAAATGTTGAAATGCACAACAGTGAATGCACTATAGCATTTGATGTTATGAAATTCAACATTTTAATGCAGATTGCACTATAGTGGGGATCGGGAAATGTACTCTTTCCCTCACTGTAGTGCAATCTCGGAGTCTGTATATGTAAGTAGCAGTGGGTGTGGGGACACTGCTACCCACACGGGGGTGCATGGGGGCTTGCCCACCTGCAAAAACATTCTTTGCTGTGTGTAGTAGAGTAGTACAACTTCCGGAAGTGTGTAGAATGTTCAAAATATGTTGAATTCAACATTCTGCACTTCCGCATTCAACATTTGTGTCAGTTGTTTTTGTTTTTTCACTAATTTGGTTCACTCAACCGATAAGTTGCACAAGGTGCGATCAGACAAATGATAGTAAACCCTTCTACACAAATCAGCAGTCCCACTTTGATATTTTGTTTACTGAATCCCCAGGCATTCACAGACAAATTAGGAGATGTAATATCACCACCATGTCCTGAGTCTGCCTGGAAACTCCTCTTAGTGGACCATGTGTGATATGCTTCCTGTGGAAGGTGTCCATAGAATGTTCACAAAAGATGCGTAAACCAACTCAACTGAATCTTCTGCACATAAAGCAGCAGTGGTTATACTCCAAGAGCATTCCAGATTGCTGAGATTTTTACTCTGTGAGCCTAGCTGCCCTGTAGGAATCTCATGTCTACTACATGAATCCATAATCTCATTATCATTTGCATCATTGCCCATAGAGGATGCGGACATAGACTGACTGGTTAACTGCCAGCTTGGTCTATAATTTGTCCATAATTAATCTCATGATCCCCTGTATCTTATCTTGTGAGCAAGACCTCAAGATACTTAAATGCCTCTGCTACAGGGATCTGTTTTCCCTCAAATGAGGACAGCAATCCACTCTTTCAGTTCTTTCCAGGAAGAACTATGACCTGTTATTTGGGGGTACTGATTTTCAACCCATCATTTTCATACTCTGCAATTAATTACCCCTCTGCTTGCTGGAGATCAGTTTATTGTCCTGTTGCCTAGTGAATTTTAGCCCTCTGAGATCACTCATCTCTTTAATTTCCTGTAGGGTGACAGACACTTTTGAACGATAATCAGCCATCACAGTTTTTTTTCTACATCTGGCCCTAATGCCACAGCTTGGTGATTGCATGAGCACCATATCACCCACAGGGTATCCAATACCCTCCCATGGCATGTGAGTACTCCCACACTTATGCACCCTGACACCTGCATCATGAGCTTGAGATAGCATGCCCATGTCCTCACAATCAATGAATAACGTACAGGCCTCTACTTGTATGAGATCACAGGGTGACTGGAAACCTCTCCCTATACTGAGGATGGCCAAACTGGCCACACACACTCACCCTTCACTGCCTGACTCTTTTTTGGTCAGAGATGCTAATCAAACTTAGGTCATCTGAGTAGTTCTCAGGGCTTATCCTTTTAAGCCACATAGCTAGGCAGTAGAGATTAATTACTTGAGGTTGAGGACATCATCTGCAAACAAGCTAGATGCAATCTTCTATCTCCAAACTAGATATTTTCCAAATATGACCTTGTGAGTAAGACCTCCCAAGGTGATAAAGAGAGAATTATCATGAAGCTTATTCAGTCAGACATAGGAAATTTCCTTTTACATGACAAAACATAGTATTACTTCATCATAAGCAGATTTTATATGTTTAATCTCTTACATTTCATTGAGTGCGACATCAACCTTGGCCTCAGTCTGGCCAAAATGTTTTCCACTATAGCTCAAGATGTAATCGTACATAACCACAGCGATCTGAAAATAAACAGATCCATAGCAACTTGACTCCACAACTAGACACATGGCTGTACACAATACATAAGAATATATGTACTCCCATTCTATCCATCCTTTCTCACTAGTGGAGTCCCTCAAGGCCCCATCCTGGGGCCATTTCTTTTGGCATCTTTTTCTCATACATTAAAAATAACTCTACTGCCTAGCTCACCAAATATACAGATGACTCCATGTCCTTAACCCTCTGCTGATGTCATTTCCCTTTAGACAGCATTTAACATTACACATGAATGGTGCTGTAGAAATGACCAATCCAAAGTCTGACTTCTTTAGCCTCCATTTGCCTACTGTGTGGCATTGAGCAAGTCACGTTGTCAAATAGTGCAATGGATTAATTAATTGTCTTTGAAGGTTGGGCGTCCAGCTGGCACCTCGGCGTTTCATAAAAAATCTACTGCCAATCATTAGCAGACCGGAGTTCTGCTGTGGCAACCCCTAACTGGGAAAAAGCCGAAAGACAAACAACATTTTCTTGTGTTTTTACTTGTCCTGTTGGATCACAGCTGAAAAATGGATCAACTCACCCACATGACTAAACATAACTCAAGAAAATAACTTGATGCTGCCACTATTACAATGATTGATAAGTGATTTCTCACAACTTTCTTTCCTACTGCAACATATATGTTTTCATAAGTTATACAAGACTATAAAACTGTGCACCTGTGAACTGAAAAATCACCAAAAAGAAGAATAGACACATTTTGGAGAAATATCTGTGAAGATCCTCTGGAGCATAACAAAAATGCTGAATGGATGGAAGAAGTAAAAGAAAGAATAAGTTCAGAGATATGGGATATGAAATGTCATGAAGTAACAGCCAGAGAAAGTGAAACAAATTTAAGAAAAGCTCCTAAAAGGAAAACCTCAGGCACAGATGCAGTAACTAACATCTGGCTAAAAGTATTAAAATCTTTACATGAAGATTTAGCCAATAGTACAAACTATTTATATGAATACCCAAAACTGACACCAACCTGGTTAACAACAGTAGAAACAATGCTCTTCCTTAAGAGCGAACCTGCAAGCCATCCTAAAAACTATAGACCAATAACATGCCTTCCGACAATGTATAAACTATATACTGGAACTGATGCAGACAGAGTTTATAGTCATTTAGAAGAAAACTCAGTCAAGGCAATAGAACAAAAGGGTAATGAAAGACAGTCATATGTAACAAAAGTTCATTTGTTATTAAATAAAGTCATAATTGAGAACTGTAAAATGGGGAAGAATCTAAGTATGGCATGGATAGACTATAAAAAAGCATTTAACAGCATCAGACATTCATGGATAAAGGAGTGCTTAAAAATGTATGAGACACCTTACACTGGTCGATTACATTACACCGACCAGGAAACAGTGCAAAGAACTTTGCAGTTAAGCCATGCTGAAGAACAGATTATTATTCCAGGGATAAAAATTCAAAGGGGGATATTCCAGGATGACACTTTGTCACCGCTGCTCTTTTGTCTTGCCCTTAATCCATTAAACTGTCTACTTAACAGATTAGGCCAGGGCTACAGTTTGGCTCCCAGAAAACAACAAAGTGTAAAGACTTCTCATATTCTTTTTGTGGATGATTTGAAACTCTACATTTTATCAGATGAGGAACTGAAAGCTCAACTGCAAGTGGTCAAAACTTTCTCAGATGATATAAGAATGTCATCTGGTTTTGATGAATGTGCAAAAGCAACCTTTAAAGCAGGAAAGCTGCAACACCAAGAAAACATCAGTCTGGGACAGGAATGTGATGTAAAAGAGCTTGAGCAACAGGGAGTGGATAAATATTTGGGAACCAATGAAGGATCAAGAATAAAACATAGTAAGGAATATTTTAAAAGGCTAAAATTAATACTGAAAACAGCTCTAACATCTAGAAACAAAATCCAGGCTATAAACCAATTTCTGTCCTTACAGTTTTGGAGTGAGTGACTGGCCCCAAAAAGTATTGGACCAGTTGGACAGGAAAACAAGAAAAATGTTCCATGCTTTTCATATGATTTATAAAAATGTGTATATACCAAAATCATATATTCCCCATTCTTAAGGAGATATGGACATCCTCAAAATTGATTATATGTACAGATCTGTAACTGTAAGACTGCATACATATCTGCTGACCTCACAAGATCCAAACATAGTGAAAGTTGTAGTCTAAGATGACTTCCCTGCTTAGTTTAGCAGAAGCATATCTGTGTCAAGCAGGAATGGAAATTAAAACAGAAGTAGATAAAACATCAGGCAGCAACTGAATGTACCAAAAAAACAAAAGAAAGAATATAAGGTTAAGGATCAGATAAAAAGCCAAATAAATGTGGAAAATGCATAAATATAGTTTAATGTAAAGAAAACTCTTGGAACAACCTCATGTTGATCTGGATGCAATGCAGGAATGGTTAAGGAGAAGTGAATAATTTAAACCTAAAGATGAAAGGTTAATATTAGTGGCCCAGGACAGTGGACTACAAACACTGGTTTACAAAGTCCATTGAACATGGGGGAGAAACAGACAAATACAGGTTTTGTAAAACAGAATTGTAAACAGTTGCACATCTTGTTGCTGGGTGTGATTCAATAAGGCAGAAGGACTGCATACTGAAAGGCACAATAATGTGGCAAAAATGCTGTATTGGGGATTGTGGAAACATTATAATATTGAAGTAGATGAAAAACATTGGAAACATGAGCCACAAAGCATTATAGAAAATGATGATGTTTGTATCACATGGGATCACCTATTACCAACAGTTCAAAAAATAAATGTGAGAAAACCAAATGTAGTAGTCTATGAAAGGAAGACAAAAGCAGCATTGCTCATTGAAATTGCTACACCCAGTGATTGCAATGTGTTACATACAAAGAGACACAAAGTCATAAAACATCAGGATTTACAGGCAGAAACTAGGGCAATGTGGAAGAAGGATACCCAGACAGTTCCAATAGTAATAGGAGAAATGGGTCTTATAAATAAGAATTTACAGTCGTACTTTGATATATTACCAATACATGTAACTCCATACAAACTGCAGAAGGAGTCATTACTGGGCACATTGCAGGTGCTACAAAGAGCACTTCTGGCTAATATCAAAGATTAAAACAATACTAATTTCATTAAAGTTAATCATACTTTCACTTAGGAATGGGGTCTATTCCTGTCATGGTATTAGAAGCCCAAAAGGCTTGGAGAAATTAAACCAAGTTAGCTGTCCACAGCACAACATGATGATTTATATTCAGATTTACAAGTCTGTCAATAATACCTGCAAGATGAAGTACATCATGCTGCATCAGAAAAGAATTTTGCCACTGGCTGCAAAAAAAGACAGAAGCCTACTACAGCAGGCAGACAGCTAGAAACCCTTGCAAAGAGGCAAAAGACACATCAAAGAATGAACAGCAGCCTTACCCATAATACCCAGATAATTATTTGTAGGGTGCTCCATAGCACTTTAAACAGCAAGCATATATGTGGCATGGCCCTTCTCTAAATTCAATGATTTTAAAAAGCTAGAATAGTGGCTTTAATTCAAAAACAATTCATCCAGCTACACCTGCCTTCCACATTTAAAACATCCACTGAACCAAAGTCAGTGAAACAATTTACCATGGATGCCTGAAGAAGATTTCACAACAAATGTAAAATAAAAAATAAAATCCAAAATGCCTGAAGAAGATGTCTGCAGCCATCCAGGCTAATTGGCTGGCAGATGTAGCATAGAGGCCCGCTGGAAAATTGCATGTGTGTAGCTGGTTCTAAGCTACCCACATACCACTGTGGTAGATAAAATTAAATAAATATTTTTTTTTTTTAGTTTATGCAGCTATCTAATCCACTGCAGCACCTTGAAGATGTCACTTTGGTGACCCTGGGTGCCACAGTACACAGGTTGGAAACCTATTCTCTCCAAATGTGAGGTTGTCCTGGGAAAGCTTAGAAATAAGCATTTTCCCCATCATTTTCCAAGTCAAAAGTAGGGGACTCCTTATGGAAGTTTCTGTGTTTCCTCTAATACCCAGCCTTCTTGCACACCAGTGAGGATGACTCCAATGTTAAAGAAGACCTACTTCTAGGAGATAAAATGGTCAATGAAACTCGCTGAGGTGCCTGGCCTCACCATCTTGATGAGAAAGCTAGGTGGAGTGCTGACTGGCAAAAACAATTAGAGCAAATGAGACTACAACCAAAGCTGTTGGGGTAAATTGGGGGTTGCCACTCATTAGAATCTTGCTGACTTAGTACTGTTGCTAAAGCCAAAAAACACATCAGAACCAAGGTATCCAAGGACTCAACATCTGGTGCCAAAAAGATAAGCATTACTGACACTGACACCTCAATAATGACAAAAGAGTCAAGGAGATTCATAGGGGAATACTAGACTAACTGCCCTGAAGAGCCATTTTAAGCTTAAGACAATAACCCGAGGTCAGAATCAAACCCCGCACCTTGTGTCTCTAAGGTGAAGACCTTCACCATTATGCAAAAGCAACCAGGGTTAGTCAACCCTGGGGTTATCAACACTGAAGCAGTTGTCAGCTCAATCACTAATCTCAAGTCCATCAATTCTGAGAAGGAAATCAAGAGATCTAGAACTGAGAAGAGTGGATATGTTGCACTGGCAAGCACCAGTTGACACCAATCTCAGAGGAATTGGTGCCAAGATGCTGGGTACTGATGTGGAAGGATATGCTATCCCATAATGAAGGGGTATGGTGTTAGAGGAAGGCCTACTGACTGAATACCCTTGTGGGAGACAACTCAGCAAACTTTTGATGCTCCAGAAAAACATCTTGTATCTTCCCATAATTGAGATCAACAAACCAAACAAGTGGAGGCATGCCTCAGCGTGTATGCTTCCAATGCAATTGAAAATTTTTCCCGGATACTCATTCACCAATCATAAACCAGCTGGTAATGAAACTTGTTAACACAAGCATTGGGGAACAGACTCTCTTAGAGTCCTTAGGTTCAGGAAAACTAGGTCACTCCACAACTTTCATCTGAACATTTTTGACAGGACGTCCCATGTCTTAACAGTCTACCTCAGCTATAGGAGAAGGAAATGTGAGATTTCTGTTTAAGGGACTGTGCTACTTTATCTATATAGCCTTCAACAATGAATGTTTCAAAGGTTTTGATGTAGAACATTCTGAAGCCAAAGGTGCCATAATAGACATGGCTTTTTGTTTTTTTGTTAACCAGGTAAGCCCACTACATAGAAGTGCCCCTTTTCCTGGGAGCACACTGTACTTTAAAAGGTGGTGATGAGAGTATGAAACAAAAGACAACAGGAAGTAGCTTGTTAATCTATACCTTTACTCCTGGCACTGAAGGTTGAAGGAGAATCTGTCAGGTCTGAACTGGGTTTTAGAATTAAGAATTAGAATTAAGGCAGAAAACTCTTTCCATCTTTTGTAGCTTTTAGAATTATGACCCACTTCTACAAGAAGCAAGCACCTTGTATGTCTGTCCTGTGATAGAAGGTTTTCCGTATAGAGATAGTGACAAAACCTATGCTCTGTGACTGCCTGAGGTAGACAACTGCCCAAAAAAACATCACAATAAAGTAACCACAAATGCCAAGAGCTCAAGAAAAAACAAAGCAAAAAGCTAAACAGGCCATCCCCACATTTCTCTCAGCAGGTTAAACTAGAGCAAGGAGCAGAAAATGTAAACAAAATTCAACTGCAGTCTACAAGTGCAATGGAAAACTCTCCGCAAAAAATATCAAAAACAACAGGACATACAATAATACAGTACAGATAGAAGGGGGTTTTAATACTAAGTGTAAAGGATGGGCAAAACTGAGAAATGGAAAGAAGGGAACTCGGAGAAGAAAAATTGTGTGTTTTTCAACAACAAAATTTGAAAAATATAGATAACTGTTTTTAAAGATGTGAATGAAAGCAGTGGAAAAAAGACCACTCCCAAATCAATTTTCTCAGAAATTAACCATCAATCTGGGGCAGTTAATATGAAATGTATGAAATGTTGGAGGTCCCTTATATTATGGGGAAGGTACTAAATAGCTTGGGAAAGTTTGGAGTGATGAGCATCCTAATGCTTGCATCCTTATCCCTAGCAGTTAAGAAGGATGGACCCAATCTTATCAGATCACAGAATTTGCTGCTCATCCAAGCTATTTTTTACAACTATGTATACATCAATGAAACTGTAATTCATGTTTTCTTGTAATAATTTCATACTGTCTTGCCTTGCTTTTATGGCTCAGGTCATGGCAGATAAAGATCCTTGGACCAGCCCACTTACCCAGTTAACGAAAATAAAACAAATAAATAAAATTGATACTTTGGACATTAACCATGTTTCTTAAGCTAATGAAGCCAGAAAGAGTATAATCCAAAGATATATATATATATATATATATATATATATATATATATATATAATGTGTGAGTATTTTTTAGTGTTTCATACTCAAAATAGTCAATGGGTATTTGACATGGCATAACAAAAAAAGAACATCAGGATTCAAAGCTTTGTAGAACTGGAATGTCGTGATCTCAAGATTCACAAGTGGAGCCTCACTGATGACCGCATAAAATGCAAAATAAAAAAACAGAGCGACACAGGCTGATCCCTAATTATTTTGGATTCACTGGTTTTCAGTTGTCTTCTTAAAAAGCATTATAAGCATGAAAGATACCACTCAATAATGGTCAATTCATAATCTTTTCATTGTATCCCAGCACCTAATTGGGAGGCTTTTCACTGGAAATCCATAGCCATGCTGACCAAAATGGGATCAAATATGGATGAATGTACTATGTCTAAATGAAGGCTCTGTATAAAGAAAATACCGCTATCAATGCGTTAACACCATTTAAACAATATAAAATACAGTACATAGGTGTATAGTAAATGTCAAAATATAGATAGAATAAGTAGGAGTGCTTGTAATGACTGTAAGAACATTTTGTCAGTAGGTATATTTTCAATTCGATTTTAAATCGTAGATATTTCTGATACCCATTAGTCTCAAGTGCCATACTTTAGAAATGTGTACAGAATATAATCATTTGCAGTTATGTGAGCAGTAGGTAATGGTTTAGTGAACATAGGTCACTGTGGGGCATGCAAGGATTAGTATCTGGATGATGACAGGGCATCTGTCTGCACTACAGAGGACACTGTGGGCAGTCTTAATGTGAGTCTAGTCTAGTAGATTAGCCAGCTCCAGCCAGTTAAGGGACTGAAGTATAAGACAGTGATGTTTGACTAATGAGTTTACTTACAAACTTTGCAATTTTATTGTAAGATTGTTCCAGTTTGGCTAGTTGAGATGCCTGTAAGTTAGTCAAAGCTGACAAGGTACATAGAACACTAGGGAGTAGTCAGGTTAGTTTTATCCCATCTGTAAATTAAAATCTCAGTTAAAGCATATTTATCAATAAAACAGTCCTGCCCCTTTACCAACCAACTTGATTACAAAGTTCCTTCCTTATGCAGCCAATTCAAACAAATATCATAAAATCCTCACACTTTTATTGCCTCTTTACAGGTCTCCACTGAATAACTGCCTGGATAAAATATCCATATGCCTTTTCTTCTGTCTGTGTACTAAAATTGCAATATGACTATATGTGTACACTGTAAAATACTACCAAATGTTCTATAAATGTGTGCAACCTTAATTGGTGGTAAGTACTACATAAAATGTACTTAACTTGTCGATCACCTAAGTTATACATATATCAGACATGTAGGATATATTTTTACTGTGAGCTCATGCTGTCTGCGCACATGTATATAATATGGAGCTTTTCTCCCCAGTCCACCACTGCAAAAGGACTTTGCCCAGTATGACTTTCCTGGTAATCAAAGCAGATACACAGACAGAAGGGCAAACCCCTTTTGACTGATGATCCTGATTACCTTATTTCCAGTCTTGATAATATCATGCATGAAGAATCTAAACCAGATACATGCAACAAATGGAATGCCCACAGAGATACCTTGCTAAATGGATACAAGGCCTAAAGGATATGTTCTACATAGACTGAATTACTACCCTGTCACTATATTCAATATCCTACAGACTGCTAAAGGGTGACCTGAGTCTGGCAATCAAGGCATCCTCCAACCTGTTACTGATGGATTTACTGCACAACAGCAAGTCAAATAGCATCAAAAATACTTAGATGAGAGATCTAAACCTCTTCTGCAACATAAACAGAATGGTTTGAAGGGAGAGGTATATCTTACAGTGGTTACCACTTCTCTGGAACAGACTACCCATCAACTTAAAGTCCAGAAACAAAATGTAGAAAAACCTCACTAAAGGTATAGCTGTTCAGCACAGAGTCATGTTGAAAAAAGAGATAGAATCAGGATACAAAATGAACACAATGCCTTGTACAGGCATAGTTCTGGCAATGAGGGACATCAATTTAAATGTATGGCTATATGGAAAATGAAAAAAGGCCACAGGGGAGGTGATATAATAAATGATAGTGGAACTTACAGCACATAGGTATCCCGGACTTAATCAGGTTGTCCCTTTAAAACCTACCCTTAAAAATCAGTGGGTTTAATATTAAATTCTGATTGGTTGACATTTACTTAAAATGAGTGTTTTGATGGTGGTTTTTTATCTGATGAAGGCCACAGCCCGAAAGCACTCATCTTTTTGATTTTTGCTGAAATGTTTTATCGATTTAATTAGCTGCTGCTATCTTTCTTTTTTCAACTTAAAAACAAAGTTCATCCCTGTCCATATTCAAGCTCAACTTGGATCTATGGGTGGGAAACAGAAAATCTATCCCAAGACTCCCCCTGTACTTCTAATGGATAGAGGCTGTTCCTAAATGCTTCATCCCATGTACAGATCCCCTCAAATTAACTATGGTAAGATCCCAGTTATTGTCATTAGGAGTAATGTATAATTATCAGCCATGGGATGGATAAGGTCAGTTTCTAACCAAATGCAATAGGTTAATTCAAGAACAAGCATATAATCTGGCTAGGCTTAAAATGGCCCACAAGGGCAGTTTGCCGAGTACGTACCTATGTGACATAATAGTGCACCACTGTCGCAGATGAACCATTTTGTGGGGACTCATTGAAAGTATTGATCAGAAAATACATGTACATATCCTTTGGCCTGACCCATATATGGCGGCATTATCCATGATGCTTGGTGCCATGCCCTAAAGCCAAATGCCACCATTTTTATCCACTCATAAAATTCTCAGACATGGACAAGGAGTGTTCCCTGTGATGCATGGAAGTACAGACATGTTCAGGCTTGTTCCAGGGAATGCCTTAACCCTGTCTAATGTTTTGTCTCATAATAAAGACATGATACAGACAATAGGGGTTATGGTGAAGTGATTTAAGCAGGCAATTATAAACAGCTGGCCTTGTGCAGCCAAGTCTGTGTTCCTGTGAAAAAGGATTCTTGGACAAATCTACCACCTCTCATGTGTTGCTGTCTGGGAATTGCATTGCATTCACTTGACAGAAGAAGGAGACAATAAGACTATACAGTCCATATTTTTAAGTTCATTTAACATTCTACCTCCCTTCCATGCCTGCATTCCCCCTTACAATTTGACCAGCTATCACGTGCCCCTTAAATGCATCTGTGTATTCCCTTTCACTGACTATTCTGGTAGTACATTCCATGAATCTACAACCTTCTCCAAAAAAAAGTACCTTTGGAAATCCAAAGAGTAGTTATTCTCTACAATCTGCTGCCTGTGGCTCTCCACCCTCCGTCCCTTTTGTTTGGGCTGACTACTTCGCATCTCCTAACATGATCCTCTGCAACAATATCATGTCCTCCATCTTATCTGTTCTCAAGTGAAAAGGTGTAGCTCTTATACTCTACTTTCTAGTCATAGGCTTTCCTTTTCATCCCATGCATCCTTCTGGCAGAGCTCCTACGTATTCCTTTCATCAGAAAGATATTCCTTTCCTTATATAACCTCTACAACTTCATACAGTATGCAAGGCATAGTCTGATCAGTAATCTTCTGAGTAACAGTATTACAATTTTATTTTCTGAAATCTATTCCTATGGATACACACCAGCATTCTGTTTGCTGCTTCCATGGCTTTTTCACTTTCTGCTTCTGATGGATTAATTTAGGTATGACCTCTAGAAAGATACTTTCCCGCTTTGTTGCTATCAGTTTCACTCCTCCAGGATGACACTTCACACAAGGGTTTTGTGACAAGTGCAACACTTTACATCTGTTTGCACCAAAACTCAACCTCCTCTTTTCTACCTACTTGTTCAGCCTTTCCAAATCTTCCACTAGGCTCTTTCCCTGCCTTACTGCTGTAGCTGTCTTTGCCACATCAACAATGAGGCTGATCTTCTGTATTTCTTCAAAGATGCCTGAGACAGACTCAATGAAAGGTGCTGGACATATGATCCATGAGTCATTTTCCTAGTTTCAATGTCCTTATCACTAAACCCTCTGCATCCTTACCATTCAACCATGCAGCTATATGGTTTCATCAGTGCTGGTCTTCCTGCCAATCTCTCCAGTTTTCCTACTGGAGGATTTTGTACAGCAGAAGTGAAAGTGAAGCAGAAGTGTGTTTCTGTCTTGAAGTGACACAGTTTTGTGCACACACCCTGAAAGTGTTCCCATAAATGTCTGAATATCCTGTCCTGCCTATGAAGCTATGTGCCAGCATAATGACATGTCATTTTTCATTTAATAGTAAAATTTCTGCTCTTGTATGTCATAGCAGAGCTTACAGCCTGCCCTGAATATGCTTTTATTTATCATGGTGCACAGCAAACAGGAACACATTTGGGCATATCCCAGGGCATCCTTAAGCCTTCCTCTAATTTCCAAAGTACAAAAATATGTGACAGCCATTAAAGCATATGTTGGGCTATTTGAATAATTAATTATAAATGCAGTCTCCATCTTTGTGTGTCTATGAGTAGCTTGGTTTATCTTCTGTTTCTGAGCACATTTTATTTTATTTAGAATTTGTTAAACCAGGCAGAACACTGATCTCAATGGACAGTCTATAGGCTGATCCTTGGTGTACAAAGGAAAAACTAAACTAAAATAAAATAGCAAAGTACATTTGTTCAAGGTTTAAATGTTTACAGAAGAAAGTAAGCTACATATCACAGCACAATGCCAAACAATTAAGAATTCTTTTTAAATACAAAGCAGTACATACAATAAAGTCAAATCCAAAGGAATAAGCACTGGAAGTGCACAGAACTCTCGGAGAAAAAGAAATTGCTTTCACCAACAGAGAAGTGTTAATGTTAGAAGACAAATATGTAGTATCAGAACATATGAATCAACAGCCTCTCGCATGTTACCATCTGAGGATTTCACAGCAGTGTAGAGAGAAGTAATAGTGATTTAGACAATCTGATAAAGCACTTCATGCATATCTGGTTTCATAACCATTCTAAATACTAAAGCATCTAAACCACACTATAGAATTATAGTTCTGTTGATTCATGCCCAAGTGCAGTCATGGTGACTTGCGGTACCCATGGAAAGGGGTTCGCATGATGTTCCCAGGAAAAAAAAAAGTACTCCTATTTACCTACTTCAAGGCATTTATTCATTTTATTTCCTTTGTTAACCAGGTAAATTAAATGGTGCTAAACATTGGACTATTTTCAATCACAAACCAGGTCAAATGGCAGCAACAATCACACATCTGTGAACACATGAGCAAGAACTAATAGCACAAATACACAGTAGTAAACTAGATACATACATAATTTGCTCAGCATTTTTTGTTAAACAAGTCTAAACTGCCTAATAAATTAAACAATAAGAAAACATTCTGTTTTCTTTTTTTATAAGAAAAACATTAATTGAAAAATAGAGCAAAATGAAAGTAATCACAATGTTGATGTCAGTAAAAATGATTACAATTATCCCGCAATATCCTACTTTAATAAAATCTCTAAACATTTGTTTTATTATTTATGTTTTTATTTAACCAGCTGAGTGAGCTAGTCCAAAGATCCTTTTTAGTTGCAACCCAAGCCCAATGCAATAGTACAGAGAAATTCATACATGACAATTATACAAACACTTGTTTTGTGCAATTTTTATTGTGATTAGTTGGATAAGAGCATAAATCACACTAAGTATAATTGACAATGATAAGATTAAGCAGACATTACATTGACGTAAATCCCATTGATTGTTGAATATATGCAAATTAACCTAGGTAGGCTAGGACAGAAATTGCATAAAATAAATCACATTGGACAAGACATAGTATAGATTAATTTATGTTATTAGGCCAATGGCCTCAGGGACCCTTTTTAAGTATAGTCATGCTTTCCAAGATGAGAGTCAAGCCCTGTATCTTTTGTCTGTGAGACAGCCACCACAACAGTTATGCTACCCCTGAACTCCATACATTATATACACTGAGGTAACAGTAAACTGCATTCTGAAGTTTAGCATCTCTGTTAAAGTATGCTATATACATTGGATTATAACATTAGTTATACTTTACTCAATTGATTAGTTAAAAGTGAGTTACATTTTAGAAGGATTTAGTGAAGTCTGAGCAGCACCACCCAATATCCTGTAGCCCTTAGGTTTATAGGTAAGTACTTGGCTAGAAACCCTTGTAGACCATTTTAAGTCTAGCTAGTTTCCTCTGAAAGGTGAAAATCAAACTGTGTACCTTGTATTTGAGAGGTAAACACCTTAACTATTATGGCAACCCCCAGCACCAAAAAGGAATTCTGGTGACACTCAAACCCACAACTTTTGAATACCTGTTACTTCACTTAAAATCTAATGCACTATCCATTGCACCACTAATAACATACCTTAATATATACACAAGCATGTTACTTTACTGTAGGGATGTTCATAGACGGCTGATTTAAACCCTTGGACAGACTTTTAGCTTTTTATCTCAGGAAAGTGTTTGATGTATTCTACTGGGCCCAATCTGGAAAACGCTTGTTCTCCTGTAACTGTTTGGAATGGGGGCCAACTCAATGTGATCTCATTTTCTTAACTACTTCTTAGGGAATAAGTCTGTTGCCGGTGAGGGAGTTTCCTCTTTAATGACAGGTAATAGTCATCAATTAGAACTTTATATATCAGTGTGGCTAGGAGATAGGTTATTCTTTCAGTGATGTGTAGCCAGTTTAGTTTTTGACAAGGTTGTATTGATAGATAAGAGGTCTGCAAGCAAGTAAATCTACATTTTTTTTGCTGTCTGTAACCTAGGATTACTGTAATCAGAATGGAAGACTAGGAAAAAGTAACCTTTATTTCATGCCTATTGAAAAAACTTGGCTAATTAAGAGGACTTGAAATGTTCTATAATTGAGATAGTTTAGTAACCATTTTATTGTGCTGGTACCAAAGTTAACTTTTGTAGTTTGTTAATGAGGAGTTTGTGGTTTATTACTTCTAATGCCCTTATGTCCATAAGTATGTCACCTGTAATTAGTCCACTGCTGATATTAGTATATCTGTTGCTGCGAGAAGGCTTCAGTTATACTAAATATGTTTCTGAAGCTGTACTGTTTATTTGACTGGAGTCTGTAGCTATTGATGTTTTTAAGCATTCGTTTGTTTAAAGTTTCCTCAAAGATACTGGCTGGTGGTTTGAGAATGTATGCTGGTTTGTAATCCGTTTGAGTTTTGGATGGCCATGCCCTTGTAAGGGGAAAAATGATAGTGTGTTTTAGCACTGGGTGGATATTACCTGAAGAAAGAGAAATAGAAAGATTGATGATAAAGGTAACATGTTTTGTAATGTTGTCTGCTGAATGTAGGGTGCAAAGTGCCTCCAATGGAGAATTTTATTTTATTTTATTTTTTTTAATAGTTTCTAAGTTTCTTTAACGGAGATCTCAGAGAAGTAGAAGGTTGCCATGTATTCTGCTAACAGATACAGCCTTGGAGGAAAGTTGCAACCTGGTGAAGTATGGCTTGAAGAGGTAGACAATAAGCTAGTGATGGCATGAATGGATGAGAGGAGACAGTTTTTATAATTATCTGCATAGTTTGTGAGACGTTTTGAGAGGGGGTTGAAGTGCTAGAAGTATGGCACACAAAGAATTTCTTTCTTTCCAAAAATGTTTAGGTGTTGCAGTGTCTCTCATTTGTTTTTGTTTTGTTTTTTTTTCCTCTTACGAATACTGATTTTGCAGAGTTGGCTGTACTATGGGCTGTTTTCTAAGGGCTATGTATGCTTGATGAAGTTGTTTAATTTGTGCATTCTATTTCCAAATTACCCAAGCCTTATCTCTTTAATTATAGTCATGATTTCATTTGTTATGCATGGATATTTGTCTCCTATACCTCCTGCAAGTGCTGGGGAATAAAGAATTTTGAATTGTGCTATGGGTACTGATGAAAAAAAACTAAAGCATCTTCTGGATCTTGGATGACATATACAGGATTGCATAGTTGTTGATCCATAAAAAGAAGTTATGTCGTACCATAACGTTCCATCTGAGTTGTTGATCTTCTTCCATTCATCACTGATGGGAACAGTTCCGAACCCTCGGAACAGAGTCGGCCAAATGCCAAGCTAGCTTACACCAAACTCTCGAGCCACGCTACTACCCACAATGCCCTTCATCCCATACCTCAGATCGAGTTTGCAGAAAGTACAGTTGTGTACACTTACCATAAATGTAGATGTTTGAGTATTCACTGTTGCAGTCATTACATTTTGGTAATCTGCTGGCAGGTTGCCCTCAGTCAGCCTGAATTCCAAAGTCTTGGGCCCTGCGTCAGTTGCTCTCTCCTCTTCCATGATGTCAGGTTGTCAGGGGTATAAAACATGCAGCCGACGCTATTTTCTTTAGTTTTTCTTGCCCCTGATGTCAGGTGCCCCCAAAAAGGTAGCAAAAAAAAAAATAAAAAGATGTGTATATATATATATATATATATATATATATATATGTATATACAATATATTTTATATATATATATATATATATATATATATATATATATATATATATATATATATATACATGCATCAATATAAACTTTACCTTCATCTACAAGCAAATACACCACATAGGTTGTAGAAGATAGAGAAGGAAAGATAAACTCCAGAATGACAGGGGGATGGCAGGAGGGTAACCTGGACTGCAACAGTGAATACAATCGAACATCTACATTTATGGTAAGTATACACAACTGTGCTATGTTCTTCATGTTTCATTGTTGCAGTCATTACATTTGGGTAGAATCCCAAAGCTATGGTTGGGAGGCTGGAGCTAAACAGCATTAGGAAGGGCTATAACGCCCTACAGAACTGCAGTGGCAAAGCCTGCCCTGGATTTATAGAGAGGCAAATGATAATGCTTTGTAAAGGTGTGAACAGAACTCCAAGTAGCAGCCTCTAGAATGTCTTTGGTTGGTACTGCCCTGATAAAGGCTGCTGAAGTAGCTGCAGCTCTGGTGGAATGAGACCTAATGCCCTTGGGCACAGGTTTACCATGGTGTAAATAGCAGAAACGGATGCAGTGGCTTATCCACTTTGAAATTGTCTGCTTTGAAATAGCCTTGCCTTCTGATCCTGCAGCATATGCCACTAGTAATTCCTCAGATTTTCTTAGAGCTTTAGTCCTGCTCAAGTAGAATCTTAGCTGTCTGTGTACGTCCAAGGAATGCAGAATTCTCTCCCCCTTGCTCTGCAGATTTGGATAAAAGGATGGCAGATGAATTGTTTAAGAGCCACAGTGGAAACCACCTTAGGCATAAAAGTAGGATTTGTCCTCAGAGACACCCTTTCTCGGTAAAATATGATAAAAGGCTCAACAGCCATGAGGGCCTGTAGCTCTGAAACTCTTCTTGCTGAAGTAATTGCTAGTAGCAGAGCTGTTTTCCATGATAAGAACTTTATATCAGTGGGAGCAGCTGGTTCAAATGGAAGCAGGGTGAGCTTTTCCAATGCATAACTGAGGTCCCATGTAGGCAATGGTGATCTTCTAGGAGGCCTTAAATTTTTGGCTCCTCTAAGATACTGCTTTAGTAAAGGATGAGAAAAGATTGGTGGCTGTGTACTGTAATGAGCCAAAATGGCAGAGGCATGGATTTTAATCGATGAGAAAGATAGGCCTTTGTCAAGCATCTCAATTAAGTATTGCAATATCTGAGGAATATTTGGTTCTGCTGTATCAGTTCCTTGTGCTCGATTCCAAGCACAGAAACTCTTCCATTTGTCAGCATAAGATTTTCTAGTACTAGGCCTTCTGGCTTCCAAAATGACATCCATCACATCCTTACTGAGAGGTGTTGTTTGTATGAATACATGATCAGCTATGCTGCCAGGTTCAGAGTCTGTAGTTGATTGTGCAGGATCGGATTGTTTTGCTGGGACAGTAGCTGTGGTCTTTGAGGCAAGGTCCAAGCTGGGTATGGAGACAAGTCCCTTAAGATTGAGTACCAGTGTTGGCGGGGTCAGTCTGGGGCAATTACTATCATCTTTGGTTTCTCTTGTCTGACTTGTAGGAGGACCTTGGGGAGAAGAGGCAGAGGAGGAAAGGCATAAACTGATAGGTTTTTCCAACTGAAGGATAGGGCATCTACTTTCCATGCTTGTCTGTGATAAGTCCTTGTGCAGAATCTTTTCAATTGATAATTTTGAGGAGAGGCAAATAAATCTATGTCTGGACTCCCCCATTTCTCTGTTATGCTGAAGACTTGTGGATTTAGTTTCCACTTGTGAGGATCCATAAGGTTTCCGCTTAAATCGACTGCCAGAGTGTTTTGTTTTCCTGGCAGGAATTGAGCTTGAAGATGTATTTGATAGGTCAAAGCTGTGTCCCACAGTGCCATGGCTAATCTGCAAAGGGGGTATGAGTGTGTGCCCCCTTGTTTGTTTATATACCACATGACTGTGGTGTTATCCGTCTTTATCAGTAGTTGTCTTGGATGAAGTAAGTCCTTGAAGGCTGTTAGGGCATTTTGAACAGCTAGCATCTCTTTCTGGTTGATATGTAGATGCATTTGTTTTGGTGTCCATATGCCCTGAATGCATCTTCCTGCCATGTGGGCCCACCAGGCATAATCTGTTGTGTCTGTTGTTAAGGTTTGGCTGGCAGGGGGTAGAGTGAAGGGCCGTCCCATGATTTGGTGACATGCTTTGCCCACCATAGAAACTCATTTTGCAGGCAGGGAATGAGAGGAATCATTGTTTCCAGACTGAGAATGTTGACTCCATAAACGTTTTAGGTACCACTGAAGTTTCCTCATATGCAGTCTTGCATATGGAATCAGTAGGATGCAGGATGCTATGAAGGCCAGAGCCTGCAGAATTTGTCTTGCAGAACACTGGGTTTTTGTTGCCATCAGTTTGAAGTAAGTAGTCAGTTGCCTTTGCTTGTCTGGCGTGAGGTAAGCCATCTGGGCAGTTGTATTCAAGCTTGCACCCAGGAATGTTATCTTTTGAGAGTTGTGATTTCTTTTCGTTTATTGTGTACCCTAGGCATGTTAGAAGGCTTTTCACAAATGCCAGGTGTCGAAGAAGAGTATCCTTGTTCTCTGCTTGAATGAGACAGTCATCTAAGTAAGGATTTATTTGTATACTTCTTAGTCTGCAAAATGCAATTACTGGTTCCAGGCACTTTGTAAAGACCCTGGGTGCAGTAGATAAGCCAAAGGGCAGTGCAGAGAATTGGTAATGCATTAAGCCAGCCTTGAATCTGAGGTATCTTCTGCACGATTGTCTTATTGGGACATGCAGGTATGCCTCTTTCAGGTCTAAAGTCACCAGTCAAGCATTCTTGCCCAGCATGGGCAGAAGCTGCTGCAAAGTCAGCATTTTGAATTTTGGAATGTCCAGATATGTGTTCAAAATCGATAAATTCAGTATTGGCCACCAGACCTTGTCCTTTCTGGGTACCAAGAACAGTCTTGAGTAAAAACCTTGACCTTTTTCCTGTTCTGGTACTATCTGAATGGCCCCCATATCCATGAGGGACGTAATCTGTTTCTGTGCCTCTGCCATTGATTTTTAGGCAGATCTGGCCAACCATTTGCCTGACGTCATGGAAGAGGAGACTACAACCGACACAGGACACAAGACTTTGGAATTTAGGCCGACTGAGGGCAACCTGCCAGCAGATTACCCAAATGTAATGACTGCAACAGTGAAACACGAAGAACATCTATAGTAGCAACATATATAAGAAACAGAGACAGAGGCCATCTCTGCGCAAACACCCTAACACACCAAAACGACCCAACGATCCACCAGGAACCTTGGTGGGTGAAGGTGGGAGGGTGTGATGAATGGAAGAAGATCAACAACTCAGATGGAACATTATGGTAAGACATAACTTCTTTATCTGAAGTTGTTAATCTTCTTCCATTCCTCACTGATGGGACCGAGTCCCTAGCTACTACAGAATCTGGGTGACCCTCATGGAAGAACATTCTGGAGAACCATAGAGCCAAAGGCAGCTATACCCCTGGGGATAAGATCCAATTTGCAATGCTTGATAAAGGTATGGGGTTTAGCCCAGGTGGCAGTCGGTGCTCTCCTGGGAGGTCTCACATTTTTGGCCCCTCTGAGGTACTGCTTTAGCAGGGGATGAGAAAAGAGAGGAGGTGTTGTAATGACACGAGATGGCAGAGGCATGGATTTTTATAGAAGAAAAAAAAAGAGGCCCTTGTGAAGCATCTCAGTTAAACATTGCAGAATCTGAGGAATATTGGGCATTGCTGTGTTTATTCCTTGTGCTTGGTTCTAGGCACAGAATCTCTTCCATTTATCAGCATAAGATTTTCCAGTACTAGGCCTTCTAGCCTCCAAAATGAAATTCATCACAGGTTTACTGAGAGATGTGACTGGTGAAATTAGTTGATTAGCCATGCTGCAAGATTCAGAGTTTGGAGCAGAGTGTGCAGAATTTGACAGTTCTGCTGAGACAAAAGATGAGGTGTCAGAGGCAAGTATCACGAGGGAAGGTGCGACATATTCCTTAGAAGCGGGTACCAGTGTTGGCGTGGCCAGTCTGGAGCAATCGGAATCATTTTTGGTTTTTCCTGTCTGACTTTTGGTAAAACCTTGGAAAGCAGAGGCAGAGGGGGAAAGGCATAGACTGATAGGTTTTTCCAGCTGAAGGATAGAGCATCCACTTTCCAAGCTTTTTTGTGATGAATTCTTGTGCAGAAGTTGTCCAACTGATAGTTTTGGGGAGAGGCAAAAAGATCTATATCTGGGCTCCCCAATTTTCATGTCAACATGCTGAAGATTTGTGGATCCAGTTTCCATTTGTGTGGGTCCATAAGATTTCTGCTTAGTTCTTCTGCCAGAGTATTTTGCTTTCCTGGCAGGAATTGAGCTTGTAAATGTATTTGGTAAGTCAAGGCTGTGTTCCACAAGGCCATGGCTAGTCTGCAAAAGGGGTAGGAGTGGGTGCCCCCCTGCTTGTTTATGTACCACATAACTGTGGTGTTGTCCGTCTTTATCAGTAGTTGTCCTGGATGAAGGAAGTCCTTGAAGGTGGTCAGAGCATTCTGTACAGCTAGCATTTCTTTCTGGTTGATATGTAGGTGCATTTGATTCGGGCTCCATTCGCCCTGAATGCATCTCCCTGCCAGATGGGCCCCCCAAGCATAGTCTGATGCGTCTGTAGTCAGGGTTTGGGTGGCAGGGGGTAGAATGAATGACAGTCCCTTGTTTTGGTGACAGGCCTCTGCCCACCATAGGAACTCCTGTTGCAGGCAAGGAATGAGAGGAATCATTGTTTCCAGGTGGTGTCAATGTTGACTCCATAAGCTTTTTAGGTACCATTGTAGTTTCCTCATATGCAGTCTTACATATGGAATTAGTAGAATGCAGGATGCCATGAACTCCAAAGCCTGCAGAATTTGTCTTGCAGATAGCTGGGTTTCTGTGGCCACTTGTTTGAAGTATGTTATCAATTGATCTTGTCTGTCTGGCGTGAGGTAAGCCATCTGGGCAGTTGTATTCAAGCTTGCACCCAGGAATGTAATTATTTGAGAGGGTACCAGTTGTGATTTCTTTTTGTTTATGGTGTACCCTAGGCATGTTAAAAGCCTTTTTACAAATGCCAGATGTTGTAGAAGAGTGTCCTTGTCTTCTGCCTGAATTAGAGAATCTTCCAGATAAGGATAAATTTGAATGTTTCTCTTTCTGCAAAATGCAATCACTGGTGCCAGGCACTTTGTGAAGACCTTGGGTGCAGTAGATAAGGCAGTGCAGAGAACTTGTAATGCAAACAGCCTGCTTTGAAGCAGAGGTATCTTCTGCAAGATTCCCTTATTGAGATATGCAGGTAAGCCACTTTTAAGTCTACAGTTACCAACCAGGCATCCTTACCTAGCATAGGCAGTAGCTGTTGTAGAGTCAGCATCTTGAATTTTTGAATGTCCAGGAAGGTATTAAGAATGGATAAGTCCAGAATTGGATGCCATGATTTGTCTTTTCTGGGTACCAGGAAAAGTCTTGAATAAAAACCTTGTCCTTTTTCCTTTTCTGGTACTGGCTGAATAGCCCCCATATCCATGAGGGACATGACTTGTTTCTGGGCCTCTGCCCACTGATTTGGAGGCAGATCTGGCCATCCATTTGGAATTGGCAACTTGTATCCCTAGGATACTATATTTAAGACCCACTTATCCTGGGTAATTAGATGCCAATTTTGAGCATGAAGTGCAAGTTTTCCCCCCCAAAGGTGCTGCCAAAAGATAAGTGCTTGGAAATGGCAGAGGAAAGTCATTGAGACTGTTTACTGTAGGGTGGTGCTTTGCTACTTCCTGATTTGGAGGTGGAGGCACCCCATTGTTTTGTCCTGTAAGATCCTTGTGACTAAAACCTGGAGCCTTTGGAGTGTCTGGGTTTGACCTGAGTGGCACTGTTGGGTACTGGAAAGGACCGATTCTTAGTAGGCCAGTGCCTAGTGAACCTGGGTGGCTGCACTTGCAAGAAATATTTTACAGTTTGCATAGATTTAGCTTTGTCTTCCATCTTTTTCAAAACTTTGTCTGCCTTATTACCAAACAGACTGTCCTGCAGTAAAGGAGCATCCAACAATTTAGCTTTAACATGATCAGGCAGATTTTGCTCCTTGAGCCATGCATGCCTTCTTATCACAGATCCAGTTACGGCGGCCCTGCAAGAGGCCTCCAAGGAATCAAAACCACATTGCAAAGTATGCTTTCCAACTTGTTCAGCTGAGTGCAATAAATCCTGTAACTATTTTCCACACAACCAGAAATCAACATCATTTTCTGTTTAAGTAAGCCCATGACATGCTGTTGACATTTAAGCATATGAAATTGACAGTTTAAAGCCCTGATTGCCAGGGTTACAGACATATAAACCTTCTTACCCCATCTATCCAGCGCCCTGGAGTCTCTATCAGAAGGAGTAGGATTTTTATTAGTAGATGCCTTAACACCCTTGGGACCCTGAGAAATTGTTTCAGGGTCAGCAGTAGGATTTTTGAAAAGAAACTTGTGGGAGTCAGGAACCCTGTAATATCTGTCTGGCTTACTAGGAGCTGGAGGCAGGGAATCAGGAGCCATGCTGGATTCATAAAAAACATCATCAACAATGTATAGAACAGGAGGTATAGCCAAAGGCCTATGCTGAGGAAGAAGAAGAAAATCCCCAAGCCTCTTTTTGGATTCTGAAAAATCCTGACTCTCCCAATGAAAATGTTCTCTTAAGGTATGCAAAGTCTCTCCAAAAGAAAAAATCCTCAGGAGGAGAAGCAGAAGGGATGGTTTCTTCTGCATCAGACTCCTCATAAGGGGGAATAGAAAATTCCTGATCAGAAGAGAAATCAGAAGAAATGGAAACCTGATCTGAAGATTCATAACCAGTGCCTTGCCTAGGCCTCTCAGCAGGAGAGGGTTGGGAATCCCTGATCAAGGTAATTAAATCCTCAGCCATTTTGATCATTTGTTTTTTAGGCATAGGGGCCTGAGTACGTGTCTCATGCGTCGGTTTTGTAGACACAGAAGTTGGTTTTGGCCTTGTTTTTGATGATGGCGTCGGTTTAATATACAAATCTTCAAGCCTGAAAACACCCTCAGAAGCCGGTGCCTGCTCAGCGGCTCCAGACCCATCCAGGGGAGAGACATCCACGGGTTCAATACTTGAAGAATCTCGCGGCATACCGGACTCTGAATGGGTCTCGGTAGAGGCCTGCAACTCAAAAGTAGCAGGTATCAGGGGCTGCAAAAGAGCCTCACTGAGTACCGGCAACTGGCTTAGGAGAAGCTTTGTCATCAGTTTTGGACCTCGACAGTCTGTCTGTCTTTTTCTTTGCGTTTTTTGTGAATTCCGGTAGTCAGATTGCTAACCAATGACATTTCAGGATAGTTAAATCTTGAGCCAAAGTATTTAGAAGCAAAAATATACAGACGCTTAATAGTGCACTGGTTAAATTCAGAACAAAACCGACAGCAAGGCACGTTGTGGTCACGGCCTAGGCAAGGAATACAGTACAAATGAAAATCCTTATGAGGTATTTGCTTCCCACAAGTAATACAATTATTAACTTTTACTGACATCGGTAAGGAGTAAGAAAAAGTTTCCCCAATGGGGTACTTAGCTTTAGTTTGAAGACTTCGGTTCTGAAACTCGAAAACGAAAATTTCAGGAGTTGGCTGACCGGCACTTGCGAACTGCTTCTGCGCTGCAAGAAAGACTGATTAAAATGGCGTAGGCTGCATGTTTTATACCCCGGACAACCTGACATCATGGAAGAGGAGACAGCAACCAATGCAGGACCCAATACATTGTTATTCAGGCCAACTGAGGGCAACCTGCCAGCAGATTACCGAAATGTAATGACTGCAACAGTGAAACACAAAGAACATCTGTAGTTAAGGTCACCAAGTATAATAGAATTATGAGGGCAGCCACTGGGAAATATTTCTAACAGAGTGTAATTAATAATGAGTGCTGATATGGGATGAGGGGATGGCTGCACATAACTGCGATGGTAAGAAGGTTGTGATGACCTAGAATAAGATTGGCTGCTATCCATTTTGGTGCTCTATTATACGTTTGGCTAGATATGGTTGGAGATACAATTTGGAATGGAGAATTTTGTTTGATTAGTAACAAATATCCTCAACCTCTCCAAGATTTAGGCCTGGAATTGTACAGTATGCTGTAGTTTGACAGAATGAATGCAAAAATACAATGATTATCCTTTAATCAAATCTATGTCATGGTTAATATATGGGCTTTCCAAAGATAATTCAGGCTTCCATAGTAGCCCATTTATTATTTAAACTGCAGGCAATGATGCATGCTATTTTAAGAGGATTGTTTTTACAGATGAGAGTATGACTTGTTGCTGTGAGCTTATCTTGGAGGAGTTAGGGTTGGTGTGGGAATGTGTCCAAAGATTGTGTGGCCCTGGGTAGGCATGTATATCCCTAAATGTAATTATTTTGTTTTAAATAAAAGATCCATGACTAATAGGGATCTTCATTGTAGCATGTATATTTGGATTATTTTCTTGTGAAACTGCTAATCTGTTTAGAATAATGGAAGAGATGAAAGTGTAGCTGAATGATCAAGATGCAAGTGTCTATTATTCAGCAGCTGTAATTATGGTTATTGGTAGGTTATATGCAATGTAAGTATTGTTGCAAGAAGGCCACACACAAAAAGGGGAACTCTTAACAGAGTCATTATTATTTATGGAACAGACAGGAAAAGAGGAAGTCTTTGCTGCTTAGAATGGAAGAGGAGGTTCAGTGTGTCTAGTACTTAAGACTGACATTTAAGAAGTTCAGAGGTCAGAAAGAAGAGGTTCAGAATGTCTGCCACATGGAATGAGATATACAGAGGAATGAGTAAACACTAGACTATCTGCCACATACAGTGGTGCATAAAAGAGGTCCAGAACAGAACACCAGACTAATCTGCCACCTAGAGTAGTGTTGATGTAAACAGGGTAAAAGAGGTTAGTCAGTGGTGAGGAAGAATTGATTAAATCTATCTGCTACCTAGAATGTAATATAAAAAGGTGGAAAGATACACCAGACTATCAACAGTGCTGCAAATACAAGAGGACAGAGCAAAGAAGAAACAAGTTCAGACTTTCTTCTTTTTCTAAGGAGAGTAAACTCCAGCCTCTCTACTTCTAGAGTAGTAACTGGTAGAGGTCCAGAAAAGAAGAGATAAATCACCAGTCTGTCTGCCTTCTAGAGTGCTGCTATCAGCAGTCATGGAATGTGTCCCTCAGTTGCACACAAATGGCAAAAGGCATCACTAGTCTTGGAAGGGTAAATACATATAGGGCAGAGCATATGCTGATGTGACTTAGCCAGGATCTCTAGGACAGCTGCACCTGAATCTATCTGCAAGATTAGATTTAGATTTAAACAGTTTGCAAAATACTGGAACATTATTTCTGTTTTGCTTATTTTGTGGCAAAGCACTTTGGATGATACAAGTAGCGTCACTAAATGTTTTCTCTGTGGCAGCCAAGGTAAATGGAGGTCTTTGCAATGTGGCAAGCCACAAGATCTTCCAATTGCAAACTAATAAAGATATTAATTTAAGGGGAGAGAAATACTTCCTACATTAGTTGGAAGATGGAAGTTACCGAGTAAGGAATTAGCCCTAGCCTCCAGTGCTATCCACTTAGTTTTCTGCAAGTTAACACAGTAATGTTGATTACAATCCACGTGTATACACTTTAGTATCATATTCTCTGCACTTTGTAGCATAGCTGTATTGTGTGGAGAATAGAGTGCTGTAATAGGCAAAGCACATTCAAGTCTTTGTAGAGGTACATTGACTGCAAATGGCCTTCTAGCTTTTTAAGGATAAAATATGACATACTCTATATGAAACTTTCACTTGGTTAAGCACTTTAGCCATTTGCTGTTCTTTGTGTCTTGGTAAGTGTCACATGGTATGAGAGAGATATCCAGGTCCTTATTTAGCAATAATGCAATATTAGCTATTTTTGTGTCCCAAACATAACTGTTAACATGATGTTATTAACAACTAGTCTGTTTCTACATACCTAGTTCCAAACAGAAGAGAAATCATTTTGTAGATCTGAGTTAACTAGATTATGACTTTTGCAGGGTTTCAATAGTACTACCATCAGTATACAATATACAATCTATGCTGCATATGTGCAATGGTAAGCCATTAATAAAAAGTGAGAGCAGAAGTGGCCAAAGTACAAGTTCCTGTGGTATACTTTTTGAGGTAGTGCCACAGCCTGAGCCTTTATTGTTTGGATGAACGGTAAATGTTCTGCGACACAGGTAGCTTTCAAACCACTGCAACACTTCAGGAGCAAAACCAGCTTGTTCATAAGTAAACTATGATCAACATTTTCAAACGCATGTTTAATGTTCAAAATATTGCTCCTGTCATTTCACCTTTTTCTATATGATGATAAATCTTGTCAGTTAGTTTGTATAAGGCAGCGATGGTATTGTATTGTATTTAGGTCTGAAGCCATGTTGCATGTAGTAAGTATATCATATTTGGAAATTATTCCAAGATTTGATCATATACCAATTTACCAAGGAGTTTTGCCAGTGTGCAAAGAGTTGCTATGGGCCTGTAATTATTAACCAAGAATGAGTGAGATACTTTAGGGAGGGGTATTATAAAAATGCTTAAAGCTTGATGGAACAAATTTAGTTGTCAAGATGAGGTTGAAAATGCGAGTGGTCATGTTAGAATAAATTGGCCTACTTTCATCATCTTAGGAAGAAGGCAGTGAAAGTGTGAATTATAATTATAATATAAATTACCTAGTAAGCTTTCAATGGATTTTCTAGTAATGGTGTTAAAGAGAAAGGGTGGAGAGTCCCTACCACTTCACCTCAAATACATCTCCTCTTTCTCCACCTTCACAGCTCAACTCAAAAGATACAGTCATCAAAAAATCTGACTGCAAGTGCTTTTCCACTGGAATCATAACTCCCTCCTCACCTACATCACCTCTACTTTGATCCTGTGTTGTCAGCTGCTGCTTCCCTCTCATATTTACTACTAAAATTAATTCACGTTTGATATTATACTCTGTTAATATTATTTACATATTATATCCATTGTTTGTGGGATTATCTACTTTTTATAGGTTCAAGGTTCATAGGTAGGTACTAGGCTATCTGCCCGAAGGCATTTATAAGCCTAGCCGGAATGTGTTGGCTTTTGCCTCCCCCTTAGATTAGTTTCCTGTGCCTCTGTTCAGCAGAGCCATTGAAGTGATCCCTGGGGTAAACTTTCTGTTTCCCATCCATTCGTCAAGGTTTCTCTTGAAGAGGGTTAGCGAGCAGCTCTGCCTAATGTAGATTGGAATCTTGTTCCAGAGCATGGGAAGTCTTTGGGACAGGAATCTATCCCTCCAGCACATCCTATTTATTGTTGTGATGAGGTTTAGATCCCTGGAGCGTGTGGCTTGAGGGGATATGGTTTTCTTTAGGTGGAGCATGTCCATCAATTCTAGGTTGGACATGGCCTTGTATGTCAGGCAGAGATCACCTCTGAGTAGGTGGTATGCAACAGTGTACAGCTGGAGTTTGAGTTGAGCCACATAGGGCATCTGCTTGAGGCCAGTGATCCTCTTGGTGAGGAATGTCTGTGGTCTTTCCAGTTGTTGCAGGTGTCTTGTAAGGTACGTCCCAAATGGGGCATTGTACTCTATGTGGGTCTGATGAGTGATGCGTAGAGGGGCCCACTGACCTCTTTCGATCTGGATGCAAACCCTTTTGTGATTAGGTGGGCCACACAGAAGGATTTTCTAACCACTTTGGCAATGTGATTATCAAAGGAGAGGTTACTATCTACTTGGGTCCCCAGATCCCTTATTACGTCTTCTGTATTTAGGGGGCTACCACCTATGTGGTAGTTTGTTGGTACTTTGTTTTTTCCAAAGGGGATGACTATGCACTTTTTGGCATTTAGCTTGAGGCCATGGTTTTGACACCAGGTATTTGTCTGAGTGAGACCCTTTTGGAGGATGTCTGTGTCAGCCTGAGTCAATTATTGCCCCTAGTTTGCAGTAGTCTGAAACTTGGTCAGCCATAGTCCTCCTGTGCTTGCCTGTACCTCTGAGAAGTATATGCCGAACAGGAGGGGTCCTAGGACTGAGCCCTGGGGAATGCCACTTGTAACCAGTTTAGAGTCAGACCTAGCTCCCGCAACTCTTACCATGTGGGTTCTGTCCGTGAGCCAGTTGGCAACCCATCTCGTGACGTAGGGGTTTATGTTCAGGCTGGTGAGCCTGTCTATAATACTTGAGTGGGGAATGGTGTTGAAGGCCTTTGCGAGGTCTAGGTAGGTTGTGTGGACCACCTTTCCCTCATCTATAGCCTCTTATGACTTCTCTGTGTTTGTGAATTTGTTCTGTTTCCTTTTTTTATGAATCTCTTCACCTGGGCTGTGCCTGCAGATGGACTATTGTGATCAGTCTACTACCCTGGTAAACAAACAAAAGCAAAATAAAATAAATATTGGCGCAGAGGGAACGATGGAGTGGGAGATGGTCTATAAACACCTTATCTGGCAGTGTTGGTGGTGAAGAAATGGATCCCGCAGTGTAGGTGGTGAAGAAATGGATCCCGCAGTGTAGGTGGTGAAGAAATGGATCCCCGCAGTGTAGGTGGTGAAGAAATGGATCCCCACAGTGTAGGTGGTGAAGAAATGGATCCCCACAGTGTAGGTGGTGAAGAAATGGATCCTGCAGTATAGGTGGTGAAGAAATGGATCCCTAAGATCATTTAGGTTAGTCAGTATGTGTGACTTTTTACTGTGCTCTTTGGGAAACAGTTTCTCTATGCTGTTAAAAAGTTTGCAAAAATAGTCTGAGATTTCAACGTTTATGCTCTTGACTGTGCCTGAAGAAAGATGCCTTTGTAGGTTTAGTAACAATTATTGTATCTCTCTGTCTTTACTTTAAGAAATGTCGTACGCTTTTCTTAATCTGAAGGGCTGGGTTTCCAAGTGGGCCAAACTTTATCTTTGGTGTTGATTTCTTTGCTTAAGTTCATGTGTAACACACAATAACCTTTTCCCAAATATTGATCTCTGTGTAAGAGGTAAAATTCTATCTTGATCTGGTAGTAGGGGATTATAAAATGTTTCTGTAGCAACTGTGGGATTATCTGCAGTTGGAATGCAAACCACTCTTCCTGCTGTAATTCACCCAATAGTGCATCATATGCACCCTCGGGACTTCTTCTTTCGGCTTTTTCCCGGTTAGGGGTTGCCACAGCGGATCACCTATCCGCTCATGATTGGCAGTGGAGTTTTACAGTGTCGAGTTGCCAGCCCGGCACCCAACCTTCCACAGAAGGCACACACACGTAGGGCCAAGTTAGTGTGTCCAATCCACCTACAGCATGTCTTTGGGATGTGGGAGGAAACCCACGTGACAATAGGGAGGACATGCAGACTCCGCACAGAAGGCACCCCAGCCGAGAATCGAACCGGAGAACCTCTTGCTGTGAGGTGGCAACGCTAACCGCTGCACCACTGTGGCCGCCCATGCACCCTCGGGACTATTCTGAGTAAAACCAGTTTGAAAGAATGGTTTTGCTGTTTTAAGTGTACATGCTGTTAAGAAATGGGCAGTGTTCACTAAATAGTTTGTACACTAAACTTTTTCAGGAATCTTTTATAAGTAAGTCGATAACTGAACTTTTTTGTGTATTTTTGTTAGAGTTGGTTGACTTATTTATCTGGGTCAGAATGTTTAGATGAAGGAATCTGTTGATATTAACTGGGATGGCCCACATAAGTCATTTGCTATTTCTGTAGATATTTAGGTCATCAAATACAAGCAACTGTTATTCTTAGAGTATGATATTACTGTTTTTACTCTGCCCTGTATAAATGTAAGAGAAGAGAGAGGAGGGCCGAGGGCTATACTTAACACTTGTAAGAAATGTATTAGTATTTTCACCTACTAAAACTTGTGCAAGTAGCCAGTTAGTATGGCCATCTTTTGGAATACTGCTTTTAGTGCTGAAACTTGGGGTAAAGTCTTCATCTTTATGAATTAGTGCTAAAACATCCATCCAAGTCTACCATCATGTCTGTTTTCTGTACATTTGAGGTAGTGTTGTTCTATGAAGGGAGACAGCCAACTGCCCTGTTTTAACCTGGATACAGTAACTGCTACTAGTTTAGTGCAGTTAGTTGTTATCCAAGACGCTAGTACTGACCATTTATTGTTAATACTGGCAATGTTCATACAGTCTTTTGAAAGCTGTTTTGGACTGGAAAGCTAACAATTTGGATTATTGAGTGTGACTAATGCAACAAATGGCTGGCTTGGGTTAATTCTAATGTCTCAGATTGTAAGATTAACACTATAATAAGTACAGACAGTATGTTTTCTCTAACACAAAGAATTCAATAGCTGTTGTTTTTCAGTAACTTGATAACAGTATGAAGATATCTGTTGTTCAGAGCTGGGATGGAGAAAAGGAATTTCTGCCTTCAAATAGGAACCTGAACAAAGCAAGAGTGTCTTACTAAAGACATATTAGACTTTTAGTTGGGTAGGCATTTTGTAGTTAAGATGTAATGGCCTAAAACCTAAAATTACACTGTGACAATTAAACAGTTGTTTTATTCATAGAAAATGCACTGTTGTGTAGATTATGAAGTATGTGTGTAAGGTTACTGGTAGAAGTATTTTCCAGGAGTCTATAAAAATGTTTAGAATCTCACAGCCTACTGCCTTGGAAACTAACATATATTGCCACATACTTTGGAACAATTCAAGTGAAGATAATACTTTGTAAGAAGTTAAAGGATACATTTACCCAAATGTTAAGTGTTTCATATTTAGTCCAATTCAAAGAATACCATATACAAAGCAAGCATATTATTTATGTCCTACTCTTACAGTTTTCTGCCTAAAGATGTCTTCTCTAGACATCAGTCTCACTTTGAGTGAAATATTCTTTTTGTCACATTATCTCTATCATACATGCTAAAAGGGGAGCTAAATTTCATATTTTTATGACTGGATAGTTACTGCTTTAGCTGCAAGGTCAATTAAAAAGTTTTAAACCTAGGTATATTGTCTGTGTCTTTTTATGTGTCTGTTATCAGGCACAGGCAACAAACTTCAACTAGAAAACATGGCTTGGAAATACAGTTCTGAGTCTGACCAAAAGCGCCCAATCATCTACTCTTTCAAGAGTAACATTCATATCCAACTTAAAATGATGTACAAGCACTGTCCACAAGCATAAAATCAAAGGAACTCACTATAAAAATACAAACCGACGTTCTTGATAGAAACGGTCACAAAAGTTGGAAAGCACTGTCAGTACATTTTAAAGAAGAGGTACCACCACAACAGACACTCCCTCAAACCTCAGAATACTCTTCGTATTTATAAGAAATATATCAGGGGGTGAAAACCTGGATTGTAAAACAAAATCAGAAATCACAGTTTTCCCCCAAAAGGCAATTCTGGGGTTTAACAAATCAGAAAATAGTACATATTACAGTGATGCGTGAAAATCATTAGATCAGTATGCGATAAAAAACACACTTTATTATTATTTTTTTATTTGTTTTTCTCAGCAGGACCTCAGTAGATGGTTCCTGTACTTACACCCAATCAGATAAAACAAAAACACTTGGTTGAGAAAACCACTTTATAAAGCAAAGCTTTCGGGTAGAACCCTTCTTCAATACTAATACATATACATCACATTATCACAGTTTAAATACAGGTCGACAGTCACATGATCAGCAGCCCAATGAAATCATGTGACAACATCAATATAATTGTAAAAATGTAAAACGTAATCATATAACAAATAACAATAAAATGTCTTATACTATAAAGCATGTAAATACACCCTCTAAGCAACATTAATATAATATAAGCTTATATCATAGTTTAGTATGCTGTAGTTTAACCAATATAGGTTTAAGGCTAACCATATTATTTAGACCTGGAGGGGAATCAGAAGCGAATCTCAAGATCCATTCATATTCCTTAATCTCCAGGTGTTTTTGTTTTTTTGCTTTATAAAGTGGTTTTCTCAACCAAGTGTTTTTGTTTTATCTGCGTCTTGCAGCCAGTGGTTTTATTTACTTACACCCAATCAGCCCATTTTTTTCCATGGAACAGGGGCCAGCATTCCTTGGCTAGGCAAGAACGTTATGGCCCATTCTTCCCTTCATGGAGAGATCTACTGGTCCATTCACTCCCTCAGAGGTGAGAGAGTCAGGTGGTAGGGAACAAGCCATCTTGCTTGTTCTATGGGATGGCCTGCTCTCCTCTAATGGAGTACCCCACTCCTCCTTGAGCCTTGTTGCTTGCTGCCATCACAAGAAGCATTCCGCTATATGCGGAATCATCTGGTCCATATATCTGCACTATGGCACATGTGCTCCCTTGGCTCATGTTGCAGAAATGCAACACCTACCTTTCCAGCTCACTGATAACCCAAGTGGCAAACCACAGCTACCCTCCACCGCCTAAGGATGGGCAAGCCCAGCATCAGCCACAGCTGACTCCCATCCACCCTAGCCGGGTCCTTCAGAAAACCCAAGCTGCTAAGCGATCTCAGGTTGCCCAGGATGTAGTCACAGCTTTATCCCTTTATGCCATGCAGATGGCTACATTTTCAGTTCCTGTGGGTGAGTGACCTCTAATTAGTCACTGAGTATTGCAAATCAGGCTGACAAAGCATTGTGCCTGGAACTTTTATATGAACGACCACAGTTTTCACAGAATAAAATAAAATTGTGTCACTGATACATTTCTGGCAAGTTTACTGCTTGAATTAATAGAAACAGTTATGTTTTGATGATAAATGTTTAAGCTAGTAACTGTTATTACTTTACACAGAAGTTTAAGACAGATATATATGTAAACATATATGGCCAGATGGTACCCAGTTCTATTATTTTTTTTTTAATTGTATTTAAGTTTGATGACCGGGGAAGTCCACTGGGCCAAGAAGAGCCCGTTTTCAGTGCAGGCTCAGGGAGAAAAAGCTCCACAGCTCTACACAGGACAAATTATTTTTAAAACAATGTTTGTTTAAAATCTTTCACAGTGGAGTCTTTGATCAATTTATTCTTCATTACTGTAGAATCCCCAAACAGCAACATCACAGAAGATGTATTCTTATACTTTCTAATACCCTAGACTCTTTACAATCTCATGCACAATGGCTTCTCCACAAATCATTTCCAAAAGCTATTCCTCTATATTATTGCAACCATGGGGAAAATAGCTGCAGAGTCAATACTATCACTATTATAAGTACTAGAACTTACAAACCTTTTGGTTATGCAAAGAAGCAAAACATGAAGCAAGCTGTATGTGAACACATTATGTGCTTTTATAACCACCTGCTCAAATGTCTCCAACAAATCCTGTATAAGCTACCATAACTTTTTTTGCTTGTTTTTTGGAAACACTGGACTATGGAAGCTTGGGCCAAGATGGATATGGAGTGTGGGATGTGGAGTCCATGTGATTTTAAAGGGACTGGATTTGTTTTTATTAGTTGATGGCAACTGGACTGGAATTGAGTCACGTCAGAGAATGGTAATGGGACGGTGTTGGCGATGGTTTGGAGGGTGAAGTTTGAGGAAATTTATCTAAATGTTGTGGAAGTACAGGCCTGCAGGTAGCAGCAGTTATGAAGTCAGTGGTGTCAGACGGAAGAAAAAATGGAAGGACTGGGCTTGGATGTTGATGTTGATGGTGTGGCTGTTTGGGACTGCAGGTAGCTGTGGTTGTGAAGTCTGTGGTGTCGGTAGGATAGTCAGAAGAAAGGACTGGGACTCGTATGTTGTTGGTGATGGAGTGGAAGATGGCAGCAGTGTGAAGTAGTGATTGCTGTAGTCCTTGGAATTGTGTTCACTTTCGAAGCTTTTGTGCCTTTGGCTGGCTCATTCACTGTTGTTGTAATATCTGTTTTTGTGTTGTTCTTGTTTCCTTGTTTGTGTGTTACTGTTTTTTTTATTTTTTTGTATGTGTATGAGCTTTGAAGAAACAAAATTTCATTCAGCTGTATGCTTGAATGATAAAGTTACTTTTGATAACTTGCTTGTGCTCACCATGTACCATACAGAATGATGACACACACCTGATACAGGCCATAAGCACTCCTATACAATATCCAGGGAGAATTGTTCTAAACAGATTAAAAATGGCAGTAAAGCAATGCAAGTCTTTGTACTGGTTCTGAGCAACCAAGGTAATGACATTGTATCTGGAGCAGGCCCAGGACAATAACGCATCATTTATGAGGTGCAGTAAAGTGGGTCAAGTCAAAAAGACACTACTTCCGAAGCAGAGGCACACGAATACCTCTTTCATAAGCAACGTCATCAAATTCAGAACTATTATCATAATGTTCCATAAAGAACAGCTACATCCTAAACACCTTTCCTTTCCCCACAGTATATCTCCCTCCACGAATGATCCCAACATTTCCGCATATTAAAAAAAAAAAGCATAACTCAGTTTCTCCCACTCTGTGGCATTTATATCCTAGTTAGCTTACTCAGTGAACACCATGCTGGGGCTGAATAAAATCTCATGACACCTTCCTAAGAATTTTGTCTCCCTTGCCACGCCATCACTTTGCCTACCCTATCCTATCTGTACGTCTTTTGCTACAGAAAAACAAACACAGCAAGGGTCCTGTAAGCTCTTTTTTATTTCACATTCAATGAAGTAATAAAGCTATTCTGGCTCAAAATCCACAGCTCTTTGACTCTGTGCTGCCATAAACATCTGCATTCTTTCCCTTCTCTGAGTCAGTAAACCTGTTAATCCTTTTATAGACTGAAAGTGAATAAACCCGATAACCACTGACAGCAACTTCACTAATTAGCTGAACTTTGCATTACGGGAAAGGAGAGTTACTGGCTAACTTACATTAGAAAAACAGAGTCAGAAACTCAAAAGAATACCACTTTTAAAAAGAACAAGTTATCTCAGTTATTTATTTATCCACTTGTAAGAACTGTTCATAAATGGTGTTTTTATATGTATATATATATATATATATATATATATATATATATACACACACACACATACACGTGTGTGTGTGTGTGTGTGTGTGTGTGTGCGTATATATATATATATATATATATATATATATATATATATATGGGTCCATGTCATATGGTCGATTGTTCATTTGACTGAATGTTCATTTGGTCGACAGTTCATTTGATCGACAAGAATTATAGGTGGGGGGCTTTGCCCCCCACACCCCCCCAACTATATATTACAACTCCAGGGTCGCACAACATTGGGGAAGGAGGCAAATGCTTGTAGGGTTACCACCTGTTCCACTTTGGGAGGGACAGTCCCTCTTTGGGCAGTTGTGTCCTGACAAAAAATATTAAAAATGGCAAATGTCCTGAGATTGTAGGACATAATTATGTCCCATATTTTATGCAATAGTTGCATAAAACAATTATTCTGTATCTAAAATACCTAAATGTTACAAGAAATAGAATAAGCAACTAAAATGCTACAAGAATAAGCTTTTATTTAGGCAAAAAAGTTAAGTTCTATCCTTTGTACTGACCGTGGGTATGTGTCGGCCTGTAAAATCTGATGTGTGTCTTGAAAATGTCCCACTTTGGCCATTTGAAAAGGTGGCAACCCTAAATGCTTGTCGATCAAATGAACTGTCGACCAAATGAACTTTCAGTCAAATGAACAGTCGACCATATGACATGGACCCATATATATATATATATATATATATATATATATATATATATATATATATACATATATCTATATGTATGTATGTTTATAAATATATATATATATATATATATATATATATATATATATATATATATATATATATATATATGTGTGTGTGTGTGTGTGTGTGTATATAACTATCTCAGTTATTTCTTTATCCACTTGTATGTATGTATATAAAAAAAGGGCCCATATCAATTTACTGAAAAGAACATACTGAAAGTCATAAAATTGAATGGGCCGTGTTGAAATGTCTATACAGCAATACAGCAAGTACTGACATGTCAAAGCTATGAAATGTTGTCAAAATGCTCTCCTGTATGTATAGATAATTGTACTTGGTACCCCCCCCCCCCAAAAAAAAAAGTTGTGGCCCCATTGACATATGCTAGCCTTCACTTCTGAGTTTCACTAAAAGTACAGTGATACTGTTTTCTGACTAGCTGTGTAATGGTATTGTGTACATATGTAGCACATGCATGCTATTAGTAGCTACTTTTGAGTTCTCAACATTGTGAAATTTCAAATTTTGAATTAGTACTAATTTTCAGTAAGCTACTATTCAATAAGCTATCACAGACCCATAGAAAAAAGATGTCAGACTAATTTTTACATTGCTTAATTACATTTGCATTATTATATATAAGCAAACAATTGTGCTGTTGGACTGCATCCCTTCATTTTTTTTTTATGTAGATAGAACATCTACTATAAAATAAGTAGCAGTCTAACTTTGCTGTTCTTGAGACTGTAGTAGAGCATTGTCTGTAGTCATCTTAAGACTGTACTAGGACACCGAATGGCTAAAATATGTGTTGTATACAATATCACAGTATACAACACCTCTAATTCCTCCGTTTACACACATGCCTGTTGATAAATGGGCATATCACTTTACTGCACCCCCCGCACTTCAGAATGGGATGAGGCATATGGTTTCCTTTTCCACAGAGTTGACAGTTTTCTTTGGGATGACTCTTCCCGTTCTGCTTTATTAGTTTTTCTAGTTCCGTCTTGAGACTAGAGTCTGTGCAATGGGCAATGCCAACAACAGTAATTCTTTTAGGGTCCCAAACACAGTCTTCTTCCCACATTCCATTCACAGGGGGTAGCCAAGCTGTATCATACCCATTTTGATGCCACATTAGTTGGAGTGGGCTTCCTTGGTCAATTTTTTTAACTTTTCCTACTCTTACATTGAGCTGAAGGATCACTCTGTCATTGGTACTGCAGAATGCTGGGTAGCTACTTGCTTTGTTGATATCCCTACTGCAGTATACCCCAGCGCCCAAAGTTCCACCCGAGGATGGCCTGAAACCAGAAGTGATGATTGCTTTTGCATTGCTCTTATGGGTTCCATGGTACATTGTATATCCATGGCCTCGTTTGGGCTGTTGACCAGATTTCAGGTGCTTTTTATCATCACTGAATACTTGCCAGCCAAAAAAAATAAGAGACATTGTGCCACCTAAAGAAAAAAAAAACAGCAAGCATGAAACAAACATATCCAAGTATAAAGATTTTAAAAAAAGGACAAGGGTACAGCTTTAGAATAAGCAGTTTTCAAATTCCTACTTTCCACCAAGTTTATACCTATTTACATAAAATCATTCCATTAATTTAAATATCATCATGCAGATAAGAACAGCTGAACAGTGATAAATGAATAACACAAGAATATTTGTAGCCTTTGTGTAACATATGTTAAGGAGGGATGACCTTCTCCCTACAGGAAATATCCCATGCTCTGATGCCTAATAAAGTACTGTTAGCCTTTCTGATCCTGTCCCACCTGAATCACTTGCACATACAAAGAAGATACAATTGATAGATGTAGGGATTGCTTTATGGAGGATTGTGTGATGTTACCAAAAAATTTTCCCAGGTAATTGTGGACTTGTCTTCTCCATCATCCTGTATGCAATTCATCACACTAACAGGGCCGAGTTAATTTTTGCACCCCCAACCTCATGTGCAAAAAAGGGGGTTATGGATGGATGGATGGTCTTGGCTGCTAACGTGTCTATAGACTACTGGAATAAGGTCATTTTTGAGGGATTATAGATATGCAAGTAATGTTGAAGACAAAAGTTGGCTGGATCTATCAGATTATTTGCCCATCTGGTAATCAGGCAGATATGATGGTCACGTTATGTTTTATACACACAACCCTGAGCTAGTTTGAAACCTTGGCTAATATTCATATCACAGGGCTTCACAAATGAGTAACGGTTATTTGCAAATAGAGGTGTTACATGGATATGCAAATAAAATCAGTGAAAGGCATTTGCGATGAATACAGAAAAGCAAAGTCTTTTTTGAAAATATGCCCACTTTTCGTAAAAGACTAAGTTGTATAAAGTTTGTCATTATGAACTTGCAAAGTACTTCGTAAAATCTTAACTGCTGGCGTTTTTTTTTTTTTTGGGGGGGGGGGGGTTGCACATCACAGGCAAGCATGGCTGAGGCCAGTCATGCTCATAGCATTTTAGGAAAGCTGTGGACTGCACACTAAGATGGATTTTTTTTTTTAAAAAGAAAAGTGATTTAGCATTTTTTATACAGAGGTATCCTTTTTGTGGACACCTTGATGGTTTCATTAAAGAACAGAAAGGGGGGGTGATAGGACAGATTGAAAAATTGGGATACAAAAGAGGAAACATCAAGAAGGTTTCTGCTGAAGGAAGCTGGAGAAGATGGGCACTATGTTTTTGTTGGAGGATAGACATTTCTCCATTTTTTTTTTATGAAAGGGTAGTTAATGTGAAATAGGGAAGAGGATGAAGAAGAAAGCGTAACAAAAGAAGGGCTGAGGAAGTGCCAGCTGGAATCCCAGTCCACAGAGCTTCAAACACATCCACTGCCAGATGGTGCAGGAGAGGACCCTTATGTTGAGGGAGTAGGGGCCTGGGTCGGCCCGGTCGTCAGAACCAACCAGGAGAGACACTTCTCCTGTCCACTACCTCCACCAGCACATCCTCAACCAAGTACTGAAGCCCCCTCTCTATGAGGCTTGCCAGGCTGCCACATGCCAGAGGGCCTGCAAAAAAGGTACCACCACTCTGACCCTGCAAGGACATCTGCATATAGATAGCAGCTAGCCTGGAAGGCACGTGCCCAGTCTGCTTCTGAGGGATTTGAACTTGTAAAAAAAGGAAAATAAATGGGAGAGAAACACAACAAAGCAAAAAAGAAGAAAGGAATGCATAAGCAAAATAAGGAAAACGGAGGAAAAAAAGGGATGAGAAAATAGGAAAAAGCATAATAAATCCACTCAACGCCGTTTACATGTCATATCATACACTATTGATATACTGTAGTAAAATGCTTATGGAAGTAAAATTTGTGTATAGGAAATGCTTATGCATACAATGGGGATAGTGATTTGGGATGTACTTTTGTACTTGGAACAAATGATACGAGTAGTGTTTATGCATACTTGTGATGAATTCAAACTGCAAGAACTTTTGACTTCTTGAAGAAGTGTGTGTTCTTTCCCTACATTGAACACAGCACAAAAATACTCTGTACCGTCTCTATACCGGAAGAATGCAAAGTTCCTGTAATCACGGCTGCACAGTTAAAAAAACACACTCTCCAAAGCCAAGAACACAGCATCCATGGGACTTGACAATATCCTAGGCTGCGTTCTACACGAACTACAGAATGAACTGGCACCCTACTTAAGTACCATGTTCCATCATAGCCTCACCTCAGGCTTTGTGCCCACTGAATGGCGCACTGCAATGGTTATCCCACTCCACAAAGGGGGAGCCACGACGGACCACGGGAACTACCGCCCCATTAGCCTGGCGACCCTGGTCTGCAAGGCCATGGAACGCATCATCATGGAACTCATAAACAAAGACATTCTTAATCTCCAAACACTGGACCCTACCCAGTTCGGATTTGTAAAAAGCAGATCATGTCTCCTAAACCTGATTGACTTCTTTGAAGCAGTCACCAAAGCCATAGATGAGGGTAAGGTGGTTCACACAACTTATCTAGATCTCGCCAAGGCTTTCGACACCATTCCCCACTCTGGAGTTATAGATAAGCTCACTAAACTAGGTATAAATCCCCATGTCACAAGATGGGTTGCCAACTGGCTCACGGACATAACCCACACTGTGAAAGTAGCAGACTCCAAATCTGACTTCAGACCAGTGACAAGTGGAGTACCACAGGGTTCAGTCCTGGGTCCTCTCCTGTTTGGTATCTACTTCTCTGAAGTACATGCTAACAAAGAAGGTCTTTGGCTAACAAAGTTTGCAGATGACTGCAAACTAGGAGCCATAATCGAAACTCCTAATGATGTGGACATACTACAAAAGGGCCATAGTCGAAACTCCTAACGAGGTGGACATACTACAAAAGGGCCTCACTGAGACAGATGCCTGGTGTCAAAGCCATGGCCTGAAGCTCAATGCCAAAAAGTGTATTGTCATCCCCTTTGGTAAAAACTCTGTACCCATGAACTACCACATAGCTGGTAGTCTACTTAACGCTGAAAATGTGATGAGACCTTGGGACACAGGTGGACAGTAGTCTCTCCTTTGATAATCACACCGCCACAGTGGTCAGGAAATCCTTCTACATGGCTCACCTCATCACAAAAAGTTTCTCATCCAGAAAAAAAGAGGTCATTGTTCCCCTCTACTCATCACTCATTAGACCCATTATAGAGTACAATGCTCCTTTTGGTATGTACCTCACAAGACATCTACATCTACAACAATTGGAAAGGCCACAGAAATACCTCACAAAGAGGATTAATGGCCTCAAACAGATGCCCTACACAGACAGTCTCAAAAAACTCCAGCTTTACTCGGTCGCATATCGCCTACTCAGAGGTAATCTCTGCCTAAGATACAAAGCTTTGTCAAACCCAGAGTTGTTGGACATGCTCCACTTAAAGAAATCCCAATCCCTCCGAGCTACATGCTCTAGGGACCTAAACCTTATCACCACAATAAACAGAACATGCTGGAGGGATAGATTCCTGTCCCAGAGACTTCCCATACTCTGGAACAGACTACCTATCTATGTCAAACAGAGCTCCTCATTAGCACACTCCAAGAAAAATCTTGATGATTGGATGGGAGATAGGAAATTTACCCCAGGGATCACTTCTGTGGCTCTGCTCGACAGGGGCACAGGAAAATAATTTTCTTGGGTGGCGAAAGCCTGGGTACATTTTTGGCTAGGTTTATATAGGCTCTAGGGCCAATAGCCTAGTACCCTCCTATGAACCTATGTAATTATAGCATGTAATCAGGTTAAAAATCAGGTTAGAAAACATCAGCTTAATCTGTTATCTTCAGTTGCATTGCTTTCATCTGCAAAGCTATAACATTTTCCTTATAAGTAATGCAGAAACAGTTGTAAAAACAGTGCTTATTTCACTTTTATTTTTAACATTACATTAGTATAATCATTTCTTATACATTATTATAAACTAGTAAAACTATACAGGAAAAAATAGGAACTGTGGGAACAATACATAGGAGGAATGAGGTCTACAAGGCTCCAGAATTTAAATGAGCTATGTAATGTTTGCGTAAGAAAGATTGGGTAGAGTATAAGTGATGTATAATGTTTGCAACTGGGAGTGTGTCAGTATGGTTTGTGATGTAAAATGCTTGCGAGTAGGATTGTGTCGGTGTGGTTTGTTTTCATTTATATAAATGTATGATTGCCTATGTAATAAGTAATGGTTTAATAAAGATGTTTCTTGTTTAAAAAAAATATTTTCTTGAACATTTGTTATACTTACTAGAAGATTCCACCAATCTCTCTAATCTTCTCTTTTGCTGCTGGTTGTTATATCTAATTTCTTCCTCAGCTATGATTACAAGCTAGGAGGCAAATCTTGTTTACCTGTATGTGAAATTCTTCTACACAAATATACATATGTTTTTATTACTGTCTAAACAATAACTTTTTTTTCTTATTACTTGATTATGTATACCTGTATGAATTAATACAATACTGGAATAATATTCCCTTTCATTCAAAAAGAAAATATCAAATATGAAATGCGTCTTGAATGCAGTTTTCAAAATGCATGCAACACTGTTTTGTGGTATAACAAAAATGTATCAGTGAATGGTAGTGTGATTTTCTTTTCTGCAGAAATGTGTGTGAACACAGGTAATACTGAAGTAAAACAGCATGTTCTCAGAAATGTTTGCGCTGGTCATTCACTTGGCACAGCAACCCCCACACACCCCTCCCCCAATGTTGACTCAAACTAGGGTGTGGTGTCTCAGACTTCAGCCATGTTGTACATGCAGGTAGAAATCCTTTTGAACAGGCAGCTGCGTTAAAGGAAAACTCCAGGCTCGAGCACAATTTAACTCAACTGTTAGTGTTCTTTTATCACTGTAAACTCATCCCAGCCATGTGGTGCAGTGGTTAGCATTGTCGCCTCACAGCAAGAGTTTCTCTGGTTAGATCCTCGGCTGGGGGTGCCTTCTGTGCGGAGTCTGCATGTCCTTCCTGTGGTCGCGTGGGTTTCCTCAGGGTGCTCCGGTTTCCTCCCACATCCCAAAGACATGCAGTAGGTGGATTGGACACACTAAATTGGCCCTAGGTGTGAGTGTGTGCATGTGTGTGCTTTCTGTGGAAGATTGGGCGCCGGGCTGGCAACTCGACACTGTAAAACTCCACTGCCAATCATGAGCGTACAGGTGATCCACTGTGGCGACCCCTAACCGGGAAAAAAGCCGAAAGAAGAAGAAACTCATCCCAGCCATCAGCAGTTACCAGAATACGCCAAGAAGTTAGTTCTACATTTCTTACTTTCCCTAGCGTAGGGCAGTAAAACCCATCCCCCATTCTTTAGTATCGCATTCTTTCAGGTAGAATAGGTCTCCACCTTTGTGACGTATCTTCAAATCAGTAGTTCCCTCTCCTGCTGATCCTCCCACACTGTGACATCGACATTATCTAGGACGGCCCATTTATCAGCTAATACAAAGTCCTGCATAACTTTGTGCGGAACTATTTCATCCACGGTTTCCTTCCCGAGTAAAAACAACATTGGATCAAATATTTCCTCCAGCAAATCTGCAGGCAAATTCCCTTGGAAAAATACATTACATGCTCCAAGTGTTTCGATAAGAAGACTGCATACAAATTTGTGCCGCAAAATTATTAGTGTTTGTTCTCCTCTTCTTCCTTAACGTAGTGCTGCAAGGCTGTCAGTATCCATCTTCCTGGTATTGTTCTGCTATAGGATATTACTCAAATCCATGCTGTCTCCAATCACCTTGCTGCAGTGTGTGCATGTTATGTGTGCGAGCGAACAGTTTGTATGTCTATATGAATGCAGGAAAAGGCTGAGTATGCATGTGCATGAGAGAGTAGGTGATGCTTGAGATACACATTCTCCTTTCACACACACATTATTAAGTATGTGTGAATGCTAGACAGACTGTGCCTGAGAGTGTATGAGAGAGAGTTGCCAATGCCAGAGAACATGAATACTGTGCGTGTCTGTGTAGTGTGCAGAAAAAGGAACATTCTTTTTTTTTTTTTATTTATTATTTTTTCCCTTTAAATAAATACTCTAGTCTGCCTCTGCAAGTAAGAGCTGCGGGATACAGATCTAACTGTAATAAGCCGATCGCTTATGTATCGCTCACCTTATTACAGTGAAGTCTGCTTGTTTTTTTTTTTGAGGGGCTCTTGCTGAGGCGGTGTGGTATAGGATCATAGCACTGCCAAAACTTTTCAAAGTATTAACTTTTGCCCCCAATTTGCCAGAAAACAATCTGTACATACAATAGACAAAACTAATGAACCATAAATCATGACATTCCTGCGAAAATCTGTACAGTCAAGTGTTATGCCGGTCGAGTGGTATGCCGGGTGTGTTTTTGTGTGTGTATGTATGTGTATGAGTGTGTTTCTCTTTCTGATTGCATGTGGGTTTGTGAAGGCAGAATTTCTGTGTGTGTGTGAATGCAGAAGAGACTGTGTATGCGTGTGTGAGAAACAGAGTTAGCGATGCCTGAGAGAATGAACAGTGCGTGTGTGAAAGCAGAAGGTCTGTGTGTGTGAATGCAGAAGCTGTGTAAGCGTGTGTATGAGACAGTTAGCGATGAATGTCCGAGTGTGTGAATGCAGAAGAGATTGTGTCTGTGTGTATGACAGAGTGATGCATGAGAGAATGAACGGTGCATACGAGAAAGCAATATGTATGTCTGTGTGAATGCAGAAAAGGCAGTGTATGAGTGAATGAGAGAGAGTGAATAATGCAGGAGAGAAGAAAGTACAGTTGTGTACACTTACCATAAATGTAGATGTTAGAGTGTATTCACTGTTGCAGTCATTACATTTGGGTTATCTGCCTGCAGGTAGCCCTCAGCTGGCCTGAATACCAGAGTCTTGGATTCCTGCGTCGGATGCTGTCTCTTCTTCCATGACGTCAGGTCGTCAAGTGGTATAAAACATGCAGCCGATACCATTACATCAGTTTTTCTTGCCCCAGATGTCAGGTGCCTCCACAATGGGAAGCAATTATATGTTATGTTACACCTCCATCAAAAAGCAAATACACCAGAAAGCTTAAATACACCAAACAAGAAGGAAAGGTAGAACCAAGAGAAGTCAGGGGGCTGGAGGGAGGGTAACCAGGACTGCAACAGTGAATACACTCGAATATCTACATTTATGGTAAGTGTACACAACTGTATTATGTTCTTCGTGTTTCACTGTTGCAGTCATTACATTTGGGTTGATTCCCAAAGCTAAAAGAAGGGAGAAGCAAGTTAGAGAGTATTAGGACCAGCTATTAAGCCCTGCAAGACTGCAGTGGAAAAACCAGCTCTGGATGTATAAAAATAGGCATGTGGTAATGCTTGGTGAAAGTATGTACAGAGCTCCAGGTAGCAGCTTCTAAGATGTCCCTGGTAGGGACTCCTCTGAGAAAGGCTGCAGAGGTAGATGCAGCCCTGGTGGAATGTGATCTAATCCCTGTGGGGTAGGTTTTCCATGGTGCTTGTAGCAGAAATGGATGCAATGGGGTATCCATTTAGAAATGGTTTGCTTTGAAATGGCCTTCCCCTCTGCCCCTGCAGCAAAGCCAACTAGCAGCTGTTCAGATTTTCTGAGAGGCTTAGCCCTGTCCAAATAAAATCTAAGTGGTCTGTGCACGTCCAAAGAGTGCAGTATTCTCTCTCCTTTGTTTTGTGGATTCGGGAAAAAGGTAGGCAAATGAATGGACGGATTTAGGGCCACACTAGACACCACCTCGGGCATAAAGGAGGGACTGGTCCTGAGGGAAACTCTGTCTGCATGGAAGATAATGAAGGGCTCCATGGCCATTAGGGCCTGTAATTCAGACACTCTTTTAGCTGAAGTGATGGCTAGAAGGAAGGCGGTTTTCCAAGAAAGGAATTTCAACTTTGCAGTTACAGCTGGTTCAAATGGAGGGAGAGTGAGCTTTTCCAGTACAAAGTTAAGATCCCAGGCTGGAGTAGGGGCTTGCCGGGGGGGGGGGGGTCTTAGATTTTTAGCCCCTCTGAGGAATTGCTTTAACAGTGATGAGAGAAGAGGGGAGGTTCAGTATTATAATGTGCTGAGATGGCAGAGGCATGAATTTTGATAGACGAGAAGGATAGGCCCTTTTGGAGCATTTCTGTTACGTACTGAAGGATATGAGGTAAGCTGGGCACCGTAGTGGCCATCTCCTGAGTCTGACTCCAGGAACAGTATCTTTTCCACTTTTCAGCATAGGAATTTCTAGTACTAGGTCTCCTTGCTTCCAGAATGACATCTAGCACCTGCTTACTGAGGGATGCTATTGGACAGCTCAAAGAATTAGCCAGGCTGCAAGGTTCAGGGTTTGAAGTGGAGGGTGCAGGATCTGGCCTGCCTGCTGGGACAGCAGGGAAGGTGTCTGAGGTAGGTGCCATGGATCTTGCAGTATCATACTGCACAAGAGAGGGTACCACTGCTGGCGAGGCCAGTCTGGTGCAATCAGTATTGTCCTTGGTTTGTCCCGTTTGATCTTTAGCAGAACCTTCGAGAGGAAAGGCATTAACCGAGAGGCTTTCCCAGGTAAAGGACAGAGCATCCACTTTCCAAGCATAACTGTGGGGTCCTTGTGCAGAATTTGTCCAATTGGTAGTTCTGAGGGGAGGCAAACAGGTCTATCTCGGGCGTCCCCCATTTTTTTCCCCCCAAGATGTTGAATATCTTTGGTTCCAGTTTCCATTCGTGTGGGTCCATGAGATTTCTGCTTAGGTCATCTGCCAGTAAATTTAGCTTGCCTGGCAGGAATTGAGCTTGCATTGCAGGTGCACTTGGTAGCTCAGGGCTGTGTTCCACAGAGCCATGGCTAGTCTGCAAAGGAGGTAAGAGTGGGTTCCCCCTGCTTGTTTATGTACCACATAACTGTGGTGTTGTCGGTCTTCACCAATAATTGTCCTGGAAGGATATGATCTCTGAAAGCTGTCAGGGAATTCTGTACAGCTAACATTTATTTTTGTATGATATGCAGGTGCATCTGACTCGGGTTCCATTTGCTCTGAATGCACTGCCCTGCCATATGAGCCCCCCATGCGTAGTCTGATGCATCTGTAGTCAGGGTTTAGGGGGTAGATTGAAAGGGAGCTCCTTGTTTAGTTGGCAGGCCTCTGCCCACCAAAGGAACTCTGTCTTCATACAAGGAATGATAGAAATCATTGTTTCCAGGTCCTGAGAATTTTGACACCATAGGCTTTTTAGATACCATTGTAGTTTCCTCATATGTAGTCTTGCATATGGAATTAATAGCATGCAAGAGGCCATGAACCCCAGGGCTTGTAGGATTATCCTTGCAGATAGCTGGGTCTTTGTGGCCAGTAGTCTGAAGTAAGCTGTCAAACTTGTTTCTCTGGAGTGAGGTAAGCAATCTGGGAAATTGTGTTCAAGCTTGCTCCCAGGAATACAATCTGTTGGCAGGGTACTAGATGAGATTCCTTTTCATTTACGGTGTACCCCAGCGAGGTTAGAAGTTTCTTTACAAATGCCAGATGTTTTAATAGGATGTCCTGGCTTTCTGCCTGAATCAGACAATCGTCCAGCTATAGGTATATTTGAATGTTTCTCTGCCTGCAAAATGCAATGGCTGGAGCTAGACACTGTGAATATCCTGGGCGCAGTAGATAAGCCAAAGGGAAGTGCAGAGAACTGATAGTGCATGGAGCCTGCTCTAAAGCGTAGGTATTTTCTGCAAGATTCCTGCTCTAAAGCGTAGGTATTTTCTGCAAGATTCCCTTATTGGGATGTGCAGGTAAGCTCCCTTTAAGTCTAAGGTTGCCAACCAGGCATCCATGCCTAGCATAGGAAGCAGTTGTTGAAGCGTTAGCATTTTGAATTTTGGGATTACCAAAAAGGTGTTTAGAAAAGAGAGGTCCAGGATAGGACATCAGGAGTTGTCTTTTCTGGGTACCAGAACAGTCTTGAGTAAAAACCTTGACCCTTTCTTCTACTGGGACAGGCTGAATAGCACGGATACTTAGAAGAGAGAGAGAACCTGCTGTTGAGCCTCTGCACTGATTTGGGGGTAGGTCTGGCCAACCGTTTGGGGTTGGTAAGGAGTGGAAGTGGAATATGTATTCTTGGAAGACTATATTTAACACCCATTTGTCCTGGGTAATGAGTTCCCAGTTTTTTGCATGTAGGGCAATCTTTCCCCCTAAGGGGGCAGGCAGTTGAGCAGGGCTTAGGAGGTTTAAGGTTAAGTCATTGTGACATTTTTCCATAGGGGGGTGTCTTACTACTTCCAGCTTTGGAAGTGGGAGCCACCCACTGCTTAGGCCTGTGTGTGCCTTGAGACTGTAGCCTAGGTGGTCTGCTGTAGCTGGGTTTGGGCTGAGAAGGCCTGGAAGAGACTGGAAAGGACCAGTTCTTAGAAGGCCAATGTCTACTAAATCTGGGAGGCTGTACCTGCAGGAAATCTTTAACAGTTTGCATAGATTTAGCTTTTTCCTCCATCTTTTTAAGGACTTCGTCTGCTTTGTTGTCAAACAGGCGGTCTTGGTTTAAGGGAGCATCCAGTAATTTTGCTTTAACATGCTCTGGCAAATTTTGCTCCTTAAGCCAAGCATGCCTTCCAAGTACAGACCCAGTGACAGCAGCCCTGCAAGATGCTTCTAAAGAATCAAAAACACATTGCAAAGTATGTTTATCAACTTGTTCAGCAGAATGCATTAAATCCTGCAATTCTTTATGTTCAGCACAGTCAGGAATTAACATAATTTTCTGTTTAAGTAGTCCCATAATATGCTGCTGATACTTTAACATATGAAACTGGCAATTTAAGGCCCTAATGGCCAAAGTAGCAGAAGTGTATACCTTCTTACCCCATCTGTCCAATGCCCTGGAATCTCTATCAGAGGGGGTAGGGCTTTTTGCAGTAGTAGCCTTAATTCCTTTAGGTCCTTGGGAAATGATCTCTGGGTCCGCAGTAGGATTCTTGAAAAGGAACTTGTGAGAGTCAGGTACTCTGTAGTATCGGTCAGGTTTTCTGGGAGCTGGAGGTAAAGTGTCTGGGGCCAGGCTGGATTCCAAGAAGGCATCATCTACAATGTCCAGAACAGGAGGGACAGCTAAAGGCCTGTGTTGAGGGAGGAGTAAGAATTCCCTCAGCCTCTTTTTGGAGTCATAATAATCCTGGCTTTCCCAGTGGAAATGCTCCCTAAGAGTGTGCAAGGTTTCATCAAAGGAAAAATCTTCTGAAGGAGAAGCACAGGGAATGGAATCCTCTGCATCAGAGTCCTCATATGTAGATAAGGGCAAATCCTGGTAATCAGAAAAAACAGAAATTTCAGAATCCTGATCAAAAGAATCAGAAGGAAAATCAGCTCTAGGTCTCTTAGAGGGGGAAGGCTGGCTTTCCCTAATTAAAGTAATAAGATCTTCAACCACTCATCATTTGTTTTTTAGGCATATGGGCCTGACCATGTGGTTTGGACATCTGTTTTCTAGGCATGGGTCGAGTTTTAGGCCTTGAAGAAGAAGATGGAGTTGGTCTGAAATGCAAGTCTGTAGGCCTGAATACACCCTCAGAAGCCGGTGCCTGCACAGCGGCACCGGACCCATCCAAGGTAGACATATCCACAGGTTCCATAGTCGAAGAAGCATCTCACGGCATACCGGACTCCAAATGGGTCTCAGCACAAGCCTGCGAATCTGAAGTAGCGTGTATCAGGGACTGTAAAAGCACCTCACTGAGTACTGGTGACTGGCTTACAGAAAGCGTCGGCAGCAGTTTTGTCCTGTGGTCTGTCTCTGTCTTTATCTTTACGTTTTTTTCAGAATATCGGTAGTTGGATGGCTTACTGATGACATTTCTGGATAGTTAAACCGAGAATCAAAATAATTTGCTGCAAAAATAGACCGACGACGAATAGTTCGGGAGTTGAATAAAGCACAAAACCGACAGCGAGGGACGTCGTGGTCTGGGCCTAAGCAAGGAATGCAGTAAGAATGAAAATCTTTATGAGGTATTTGCTTTCCACAGGTAAGACAATTGTTAACTTTTACTGACATTGGTTTAAGAGCAAGAAAAAGGATCCCCAATGGGGTGCTTAGCTTTTTTGAAGACTTCAGTTCTGAAACTCGAAAATGAAAATTTCAGGAGTCAGCTGACCGGCACTTGCGAACTGCTTCTGGCACCGTGCGGCAAGAAAGACTGAAGTAATGGCGTCGGCTGCATGTTCTATACCCCTGATGACCTGACATCATGGAATAAGAGACAGCATCCGACGCAGGAATCCAAGACTCTGGTATTCAGGCCGGCTGAGGGCTACCTGCATACAGATCACCCAAATGTAATGACTGCAACAGTGAAACATGAAGAACATCAGTGTGTGTGTGAAAGCAATTTGTAAGTGTATGCGTGAATAAGAGAGTGTGTGAGTAATGCAGGAGAGAAAGAACAGTGCATGCATGAAAGTAGTTTGTATGTGTGCCTGAATGAATGCAGAAAAGACTGTATATGCATGAATGAGAGAGACTGACCAATGCAGGAGCAAAGGAACTGTCCCATTGTGAAAGCAGGATGTATGTGTGTGTGAATGCAGCAAAGGCTGTGCATGTATGTGTATGAGAGACAGTAGGCCGATGCTTGAGATACTGAACAGTGCATGTGTGTGAATGCTTAACAGACTGCCTGTGAGTGTATGACAGAGAGAGTTACCGATGCATGAGAAAATGAATAGTTTGTGTCTGAAAGCTGAATGTCTGCGTTTGTCTGTGTATGGGGGACTGGTGACATGCATCTGGCCATCTGTTGAATGTGCCAGAAAACAGATAATTCCTTAATTTTTTGTTTTGTTTTTTTTTTTTTTTATTAATTTTAGCCTTTAACTAAAAATTTCAGTTTGCATCTGCAACTAAGAGCAGCGGCCTATAGATCTAACTCTAATAAGCTGATCGCTTACAATGTATTGATCGGCTTATTACAGTGAAGTCCTTTTTTTTTTCGTTTGTTTGTTTTTTTGGGGGGCTCTTGCTGGGGGGGGGGGGTGCTGGACCATACCTCTCAACCTCTTAGAACAAAAAATCTGGACAATGCCTCAACTAGTGGGGGGACAAATGTCCCAAAATAGGGACACTTTTTAAATATTGCTCTTACAAACTTAGACAGTTGATAGAATAACAGGTTTTGTATTAGCATCATAGCTCTCAACCTCTTAGCATAATAATCTGGACAAAGCCCCAGAAATAGGGACACATTTTAAATATTGCTCTTATAAACTTAAACAAGTATCTGTCATTATTTAGTGAATTGTCCTCACTGATTTTCTACAACAGTCAAGAAAAACATAACTTTTAGGAGCAACAGATTAAAAGAAAATGAGGCACAATTCTGGATTTTCTGCAAAAATCTGCACAGTTGAGCGTTATGATTAGCATTAAATTTCTAAAGGGTATGAAGTCTGAAACTTAATTGTCTGGCCTTTATTTTTTCACTAAATTACCAACGGTTTGCCAAAAAAAACAAGTTTAAGAGAAACAGACCAAAGATACAAGGAAAAAATCTGGACATTATGAAAATCTGTACAGTTCAGAAGTATGATTCATAGCACTGCCCATACTTTTCTAACTTGCAACTTTTGCCCCCAATTTGCCAGTAAACTATATACAAAACAGAAAAAAAATTAGCCCTAAATCAGGACGTTCCAGAGAAAAACTGTACAGTCGAGTGGTATGCCAGGCGTGTTTTGGTATGTGTATGAGTGTGTTTCTCAATTTGATTGCATGTGGGTTCCTGAATGCATGCATGAAGGGAGAATGTCTGTGTGTGTGAATTCAGAAGAGACAGAGTATGCATGTGTGAGAAAGAGAGTTAGCGATACATGACAGAATGAACAGTGCGTGTGTGAATGCACAAGAAACTGTGTAAGCTTGTGTATGAGACAGTTATCAGTGGATGTCTGAGTGTGACTGCAGAAGAGACTGTGTGCATGTGTATGACAGAGAGTTAGTGATGCATGAGAGAATGAACAGTGTATGTGTGAAAGCACAATGTCTGAGTGTGTGAATGCAGAAGACATTGTGTATGCTTATGTACTATACTACTTAAAAAGCTCTGTATACACCATTACATCACAACCAATTTCTTTTCTCGAGTTGTTCACGGGGTCATACAGAAGCTGTCATCAAATTATAAAGTGCAGGAACGGGTGCTAAAGCTAGAGGGTGGTGGTAAGAATGCTCTGAGTTTTGTTTAGGTGATGGTATGAAGGAATACTGGCTACGGTTCTAAGACAACAACAGCTCACCTGCATAGCACTAATTTTAGACGAGCTCATTGCTCAAAGCACCAGTGAGCTAATTATAGATATAGCATAAAGGGATTGTGTCTGCATGCTGAGCAAAGGACAATGTAATATAGCAGAGTTACAGTGATACCATGATGAACAAGACTGTAGTACCATCATCACCAATCCCCTTCTTCCCATTTTCTACATGGGGTCGGGGTGTCGTGCCAGCTGTTGCCATCTCTCTCGATTCAATGCTGCTCTCCTGCCCTCTTCGCTCATGACTGACTGTTGCAGCTCTTCTCTCACACAATCCATCCCCCTCTTTGCTGGATGACCGCATTTTCTCTTGTCTTCTTCCCATATGTTCCAAACTACTTCTTCACTACATTGTCTTCTGCTTATGCAAATGTGCCTGAGCCACTGTAATAGACTGTATTCTGCTTGACCTTTTTCTGCAATCGTAGCTACTCTGGCTTTTGCCCTTATATCCTAAATACTTCATCTATTCCACAGTGTACATCCTACCTCCCATCACAGGGACTTCGTCTCCATTACATCCAGCTTCTCAACTGCTCCGTCTTTACTGACTAGGTTTCTGTGTGATACATTAGTACTGGTCACATCACTGTTTTGCACGCCTTACTTTTCAGCTTCGTTAGCATGTTTGGGTCATGCAAAACACTCAACACTCTGTGCGAGATGGCTGCAGGCCCTCTGATTCATGCTTTGACATCCTCATTCCGAATTCCCATCTCCTTAACCATCCCTGCCAGACACTTGGAGATATTAACTTGTTCCATTATTTTCTCAATTCTCAGCTTCTTTGGAAGTCTGCTATTTGCTGCCATTGCATCTATATTATCTGTATACAGTTTCATCCCATGTGCTTTCAGTTTTGCATTTCCCTGTCCTTTTCTAAAGTTTTTGCTCAGAGTCTGCCTGTAATGTCACCTCATCTGCATACATCAACTTTGTTGATCTGCCCCCTCCAACCTGTTTGCTAATGTAGTCCATCATGAGTATGAACAGCAGTGGGCTCAGAGCTGAAACCTGGTGCACACCCACTCTCACGGAGAACCACTCTGAGACCGAACACTGTTCATACTTGTGACACTGGGTCCTTATAAATAGCTTGCATTAATTTCATCAGTGTTTCTGGAACTTTGAACCACTGCAGGACTGCCCAAATCTGCTTTCTTGGAACCTTATCATATGTTTTCTCTCCAAGTTTTGGAATGCCCATTTGGACTCCTTCCTCAGCACTAGCTTCTTCTCAACTCTGTCTCCCCGCAAACATTGGGTCAGTTTTGCTGCATCCTGATCTGAATCTGAAATGCTCATCTCCCATCTTACTTTCAAATACTCTGTGTATGTGTTTTCATCTCCTATCTTACTTTCAACTACTCTGTGTATGTGTTTATCAATCAACCTCTTCAGAACTTTCATGCAATGTGACAAGATTTTGATACCTCTGCACTGCCCACAGTTGCAAATGTGCCCTTTGTTCTTAAATACTGACACCAGTATGCTTATTTTTCAGTCATCTGAGATGCACCTCTCTCCACATTACTGTGAGTACCCTCAGATGCTATTTCTCCTCTGTGCCACCCTGCATCTTTATCATATCTGCTGTGAGCTCATATGAGCATGCTGCTTTCCCTGACTTCATTTTTCTTAGTGTTGATCTTACTTCTTCTGTGGTAGGTGCCTCATTTTCTCTCATCATAAACTGTGTCTAGGGCAGTATAGCTTATGTGTGGTTTTCTTCATTCATAAGCTGTTGGAAGTACTCCTATCTGCATTTTGATTTCCTGTGGATTGGCAAGCAGATTGTTGCAGGCATCCCTTATGAACGGCGTGTGACTACCTTATTTATCTGTCTTTGCTTTGAAACCTGATACAGTTTCTTTCTACTGAAGTATTTTCCAGAAACCTGGCCAAGTGCCACAGATGCCCTGTTCTTTGCTTTTACAGGTAACCCATGCTGGGCAACTTGAGCACTGGCCAGCCAGTAGTTTACTGACCGAGGGCTGCTAGGCTTCATGGCAGGCACATACTGTCTAATAGGGGCACATAACAGCAATACAACCATTAGCATTAGGTTACTGGTTCCTGGTACTGGCCACTATTTTCTGCCTTCAATCTGTAATAATTTGCCCACAATACAAACTAGAAAATAAGTCCTCTGTCACATACTGGCAAACACTGAACAGTAAATTAGTTTTACTACTGAAAACGTTCTGATGAGAGGTTACTGCCAGCACTCCAGACAGTATTCATGTGAGGCAACACATGCTAAATGCACCCAAAGTAAGGTGAAGATGATAAAACAAAAAAAAAAAAAAACAAAATCAAAATTTGTGTAGTAGTTGGTCTTGCGGGTGTACTCCACCAGTCTAAAACATGAAGTCCTCCTATCAGTCTTGTTAATGTACTCCTTGTCATGTCTAGTGCCAAGTGATAGTACTTGAAGGTACCAACAATCAGGCTGCAGAAAAAGGTCTGATGCTTTTCGGTCCTTAAGTATTATATAAACATTGCAGCCATTTACTTATTTTATACTCTATTATATTAGTGTGTACTACCTCTATCCAGCAAAAGCAAACCAATCTGAAAGTTGTACTATGTTCTAAATGTTTACTGCAATCTTAATTTCTCCAAGTCTGTTTGGTTTCTAATACCATGATGGGAATGGACCCTATTCCTAAGTCAAAGTACAATTACAGGCAAGGTGTACAAACAGGCTATCAACCTGCATTCTGTTAACCCCGGTTGTAAAAAGGACACTATAGCATATTATAACACGATTAAGTCAAAGTAGTACACAAAATTAGTACTGTTTCAATCTTTGTCAGCCAGAAGTGCTCTTTAAATCACCTCCAGTGTGCTCAGTAATGACTTCTGCAATTCGTACGGGATTACATGTATTGCTAAGATATCTAAGTAAGGTTGCAGACTCTTTCTGTAGGATTCATTGCTCCTACCAATATCAGAATTGTTTCTGCCTGCAAATCCTGATATTTTATAACTTTGGGTCTCTCTATATGCAAGACACTGTAGTCAATGGGTGTAGTGGTTTCAGTGATCACTTCTACTTTTGTCTTCTCTTCATGGACCAATACATCTACTTTTCTAGCATCTATCTTTTTAACTGTTGGTAATGGGTGATGCGATACAATGTACACTTCATTATTTTCTATGATGCTTTGTAGGTAATATTTCTAGTGTTTTTCAGCCACTTCAATACCATAACGTTTGCACAATCCTCAGTGCAACAGTCTTGCCGCATTATGCCTTTCAGTATACAGTCCTCCTGCCATTGATATATCACAACCAGAAATGAGGTGTGCAACTGTTTCCAATTCTGTTTTACAAAACCTACATTTGTCTGTTTCTCCCATGTGTTCAATAGACGCTAACTGATGTGTACGTAGCGCACTATCTTCAGCCACCAATAATAACTTTTCATGTTTTGGTCTGAAATTGCCTAACCATTCATGCTTTCAGTCCTGATCACCATGAGGTTCTTCCAGAAGTTTTCTATACTTGCAACTCTCTTTATGCATTTTCCACATTTCTTGCCTTCTCATCTGGTCCTTCACCTTATATTCTTTCCCTTGTTTTTTGGCACATTCAGTTGTTGCCTGATTTTGATCTACTTCTGGTTTGATTTTCATTCTTGCTTGATGCTGATATGCATCTGCTAGACTAAGCAGAGAAGTCTTCTTAGATTTATTCTCACGTTTCAAAACTTTATCTACGTTTGGGTCTTGGGAGGTCAGCAGATATGTGTACATTTACAGATCAATACGTGTAATCAATTTCAAGGAGACCATACCTCCTTCAAAATGGCTAAAATGTAGTCTTAGTATGCACGGATATTTTTTTAATCACCTGGTAAGAAGGAAGCATCCTTCTTGTTTTCCTGTCCAGTCTATCCAATACATTGTGTGGTCATACAATCACTCCAAAACTGTAAGTTACGAACAGGAACAGCAAATTGTTTTATAGCTTGAATTTTGTTCTTAGATGTCAATGCTGTTTTCAGGATTAATTTAAGTCATCTAATATATTCCTTATTTTATTCGCATTTGTTCATGTTTGTGTTCATCCTTCATCAATTCCCAATTATTTATACACTCCCTCTTACTCAAGTTGTTTTATATCATATTCTTATCCCAAACAGGCATGTTCTTGGTGCTGCAATTTTCCTGTTTTAAAGGTTGCTTTAGCATCTTCATTAGGACCAAATCACATTCTTATATTATCTGAAAAAGTTTTGACTCCTTGCAGTCGTGCTTTTCAAATCCTCATCTGTTGAGCAATACAGTTTTACAACATTGGCAAAGTGAACATGGGAAGTCTTTACACTTTTGTTTTCTAGGAGCCAAATTGTAGCCATAACCTAAGCTGGTAAGTAAACAGTACAATGGGTTAAGGACAAGACAGCATACCAGCGGTGGCAGAGAGTCACCCCGGAATACACCCAGTTGAATTTTTATCCCTATTGATTTCTCAAAATCCTTATGGTTTTTAATACCATGACGGTATATGACCCAGTTCCTAAGTCAGAGTATGATTAAAGTTTGTGAACTTAGTATTGTTTCACTCTTTGTTATCAGTCAAAAGTGCTCTTTGGAGCACCCGCTATGTGCGCAGTAATTACTCCTTCTGCAATCCGTATGGAGTTACTGTTTGATATTGTATTTGAATAGGATTGTAGACTCTATTATAAGAGCTGTTGCTCCTACTGCTATTGGAACATTCTGTGTATCTTTATTACACTTTGCTCTCATTTATGCTTGTAATCCCTGAAGTTTTATGACTTTGTCTCTCTCTGTAGGCAGAAAGACACAGTAGGAACTGGTTGTGGTGATTTCAATGATCACTGCTACCTTTGTCTTTTCCTAGACGATTTTTTCTGGTTTTCTAGCATCTATCTTTTCCTGGAACACCGTTTCTGGTTTTCTAGCATCTAACTGTTGGTCTTGGGTGATCCTATGTGATGTAGACTTCATCATTTTCTGTGTAGCTTTGTGGCTCATATCACTTTTCTGAGGGAATGACACCATAATACAGTGTCTGTTTTTGTAAGCACTATGCTACATTTCTGCAGAAGTCTAACAAAAATGAGCTACAGAGTTTACGTAATTAATCTTATCCTTTACTACTGGCTTCTGTTAGCAGCAGACAAACACAAGCACATGCAGTGAATCAACATCTTTTGAAAGTAATTCATACGACTGGCTTTAGGCCGCATTTGCAAGATTACATGATCAGGGACATTGGAATAGTTACCAACAGAGACTTTAAATGTGATGCAGACTTATATTTTATTAGCATGACTTCAAGCAAATTTCAAATATTATTAATTCCTATTAATAAATCTGTAATAACAACCAAACACAGAGTAGTGCATAGCCATTTGTATGTACAACACTTCACAGAATCAAAAGCATGAAGGGATACAGCAGTATCAAGCTGTGCAGATTTCATTTTTGACTAGTAAGAAAAGGAGAGAGTGCTTATC
>NC_056741.1:1445670367-1445871708 GCF_019279795.1 Protopterus annectens | reverse complement strand
GGCCCCCCTTTTTACCCCAACAGCTCAAAGGTAGGGGCCTTTTGGCCAAAAAAAAGACATAACAAAAATGGCTGCCAGAAACACAAGCAAAACTTCCAGCCTACACAAAAGGCCTCTATCAAGGTTATGCCACCTGAGCAGAACACAGAAACCTCACTTTAAAAGCATAGAAAGAACACCCACAAAGAGAAAATTCAAATCTCAGTATGAAAAAGCAGTTTGCAATTTAGTAATTTAAATAAAAAGAGTAATTATAGTAATGCACATTATTACAGTTCCTAGCTGTAGCCACTAAATGGACGTTTTAAAGAGATCAAGGAGCAGACTCAAGAATGCTTTTAATAGACAAAAATGCACAGAAAAGTTCGGATAGAGCACTCACAAACAGAAAATACAACTCTCAGTATGAAAAAGCAGATTACAGTTAAGTAATGTTAAAACAGTTTAAAACAGTACATAAATGCAGTGAAACAATAAAAAAGCTTTATAACAGTGCAAAAATATAGTAGATCAACTGTATAGCACAATTACAAGCTTTTCAGAAGTGCAATTCAGTGAAATAAGTGTAAGAAATAACTTAACCTGCTCTTGGAATCTTAAGGAATTTCCACTTATGCAATGCACTCCAGAACCTGACAATACACGCAGAACCTTTCTAAGATACAGGGTTTATATAGCAGTAGGAATGGAAGAGTTGGAAGATCAGATTACTACTCAGCCCCTGCTATTACCCAATCACTCGTACTACAGAAGGTGAGGAGTCCTTGTTCGTCTCAATAATAATGAAGACAATCAACAGAAAATGGTTGCCAGAAACACAAACAAAACTTCCAGCCTACACAACAGGACTCTATCAAGATTATGCCACCTGAGCAGAAGACAGAACCCCCACTTTAAAAGCATAGAAGGAACACCCACAAAGATAAAATCCAAGTCTCAGTATGAAAAAGCAGTTTACAATTTAGTAATTTAAATAAAAAGAGCAATTATAGTAATGCACAGTATTACAGATCCTAGCTGTAGCCACTAAATGAAAGTTTTAAACAGATCAAGGAGGAGACACGAGAATGCTTTTAACAGACAAAAATGTACAGAAAAGTTCGGATAGAGCACTCACAAACAGTAAATACAACTCTCAGTATGAAAAAGCAGTTTACAGTTAAGTAATGTTAAAACAGTTTAAAACAGTACAGAAATGCAGTGAAACAATAAAAAAGCTTTATAACAGTGCAAAAATAGAGTAGATCAACTGTATAGCAGAATTATAAGCATTTCATAAGTGCAATTCAGTGAAATAAGTGTAAGAAATAACTTAGCCTGCTCTTGGAATCTTAAGGAATTTCCACTTATGCAATGCAATCCAGAGCCTGACAATACAAGCAGAACCTTTATAAGACACAGGATTTATATAGCAGTAAGAATGGAAGAGTTGGAAGATCAGATTACTACTCAGCCCCTGCTATTACCCAATCACTCGTACTACAAAAGGTCAGGAGGCCTTGTCAGTCTAAATAATAATGAAGATAATCAGCAGAAAATGGCTTCCAGAAACACAAACAAAACTTCCAGCCTACACAACAGGCCTCTATCAAGATTATGCCACCTGAGCAGAACACAGAAACCTCACTTTAAAAGCATAGAAAGAACACCCACAAAGAGAAAATGCAAGTCTCAGTATGAAAAAGCAGTTTATAATTTAGTAATTTAAATAAAAAGAGCAATTATAGTAATGCACACTATTACAGTTCCTAGCTGTAGCCACTGAATGAAAGTTTTAAACAGATCAAGGAGCAGACTCGAGAATAATTTTAACAGACAAAAAATGCACAGAAAAGTTTGGATTGAGCACTCACAAACAGAAAATACAACTCTCAGTATGAAAAAGCAGTTTACAGTTAAGTAATGTTAAAACAGTTTAAAACAGTACATAAATGCAGTGAAACAATAAAAAAGCTTTATAACAGTGCAAAATATAGTAGATCAACTGTATAGCACAATTATAAGCATTTCAGAAGTGCAATTCAGTGAAATAAGTGTAAGAAATAACTTAGCCTGCTCTTGGAATCTTAAGGAATTTCCACTTATGCAATGCAACCCAGAGCCTGACAATATAAGCAGAACCTTTATAAGACACAGGGTTTATATAGCAGTAAGAATGTAAGAGTTGGAAGATCAGATTACTACTCAGCCCCTGCTATTACCCAATTACTCGTACTACAGAAGGTCAGAAGGCCTTGTTAGTCTCAATAATAATGAAGACAATCAACAGAAAATGGCTGCCAGAAACACAAACAAAACTTCCAGCCTACACAACAGGCCTCTATCAAGATTATGCCACCTGAGCAGAACGCAGAAACCTCCCTTTAAAACCACAGAAAGCACACCCACAAAGAGAAAAATCCAAGTCTCAGTATGACAAAGCAGTTTAAAATTTAGTAATTTAAATAAAAAGAGCAATTATAGTAATGCACACTATTACAGTTACTAGCTGTAGCCACTAATTGAAAGTTTTAAAGAGATCAAGGAGCAGACTCGAGAATGCTTTTAACAGACAAAAATGCACAGAATAGTTCGGATAGAACACTCACAAACAGAAAATACAACTCTCAGTATGAAAAAGCAGTTTACAGTTAAGTAATGTTAAAACAGTTTAAAACAGTACATAAATGCAGTGAAGCAATAAAAAAAGCTTTATAACAATGCAAAAAAATAGTAGATCAACTGTATAGCACAATTATAAGCGGTTCCGAAGTGCAATTCAGTGAAATAAGTGTAAGAAATAACTTAGCCTGCTCTTGGAATCTTAAGGAATTTCCACTTATGCAATGCAATCCAGAGCTTGACAAAACAAGCAGAACCTTTATAAGACACAGGGATTATATAGCAGTAAGAATGGAAGAGTTGGAAGATCAGATTATTACTCAGCCCCTGCTATTAACCAATCACTCATACTACAGAAGGTCAGGAGGCCTTGTTAGTCTCAATAAGAATGAAGACAATCAACAGAAAATGGCTGCCAGAAACACAAAACTTCCAGCCTACACAACAGGCCTCTATCAAGATTATGCCACCTGAGCAGAACACAGAAACTTCACTTTAAAAGCATAGAAAGAACACCCACAAAGAGAAAATCCAAGTCTCAGTATGAAAAGGCAGTTTTCAATTTAGTAATTTAAATAAAAAGAGCAATTATATTAATGCACACTATTACAGTTCCTAGCTGTAGCCACTAAATGAAAGTTTTAAAGAGATCAAGGAGCAGACTCGAGAATGCTTTTAACAGACAAAAATGCACAGAAAAGTTTGGATAGAGCACTCAGAAACAGAAAACACAACTCTCAGTATGAAAAAGCAGTTTAGAGTTAAGTAATGTTAAAACAGTTTAAAACAGTACATAAATGCAGTGAAACAATAAAAAAAGCTTTATAACAGTGCAAAAATATAGTAGATCAACTGTATAGCACAATTATATGCGTTTCAGAGGTGCAATTCAGTGAAATAAGTGTAAGAAGTAACTTAACCTGCTCTTGGAATCTTAAGGAATTTCCACTTATGCAATGCATTGCAGCGCCTGACAATACAAGCAGAACCTTTATAAGACAAAGGGTTTATATAGCAGTAAGAATGGAAGAGTTGGAAGATCAGATTACTACTCAGCCCCTGCTATTACCCAATCACTCGTACTACAGAAGGTCAGGAGGCCTTGTTAGTCTCAATAAGAATGAAGACAATCAACAGAAAATGGCTGCCAGAAACACAATCAAAATGTCCAGCCTACACAACAGGCCTCTATCTAGATTATGCCACCTGGGCAGAAGACATAAACCTCACTTTAAAAGCATAGAAAGAACACCCACAAAGAGAAAATCCAAGTCTCAGTATGAAAAAGCAGTTTACAGTTTAGTAATTTAAATAAAAAGAGCAATTATAGTAATGCACACTATTACAGATCCTAGCTGTAGCCACTAAATGAAAGTTTTAAACAGATCAAGAAGCAGACTCGAGAATGCTTTTAACAGAGAAAAATGCACAGAAACATTTGGATAGAGCATTCACAAACAGAAAATACAACTCTCAGTATGAAAAAGCAGTTTACAGTTAAGTAATGTTAAAATAGTTTATAACAGTACATAAATGCAGTGAAACAATAAAAAAAGCTTTATAGCAGTGTAAAAATATAGTAGATCAACTGTATAACACAATTATAAGCATTTAAGAAGTGCAAATCAGTGATATAAGTGTAAGAAATAACTTAGCCTGCTCTTGGAATCTTAAGGAATTTCCACTTATGCAATGCAATCCAGAGCCTGACAATACAAGCAGAACCTTTATAAGACACAGGGTTTATATAGCAGTAAGAATGGAAGAGTTGGAAGATCAGATTACTACTCAGCCCCTGCTATTACCCAATCACTCGTACTACAGAAGGTCAGGAGGCCTTGTTAGTCTCAATAATAATGAAAACAATCAACAGAAAATGGCTGCCAGAGACAATCAACAGAAAATGGCTGCCAGAAACACAAACAAAACTTCCAGTCTACACAACAGTCCTCTATCAAGATTATGCCACCTGAGCAGAACACAGAAACCTCACTTTAAAAGTATAGAAAGCACACCCACAAAGAGAAAAATCCAAGTCTCAGTATGAAAAAGCAGTTTACAATTTAGTAATTTAAATAAAAAGAGCAATTATAGTAATGCACACTATTACAGTTCCTAGCTGTAGCCACTAAATGAAAGTTTTAAACAGATCAAGGAGCTGACTTGAGAATGCTTTTAACAGACAAAAATGCACAGAAAGGTTTGGAAAGAGCACTCACAAACAGAAAATACAACTCTCAGTATGAAAAAGCAGTTTACAGTTAAGTAATGTTAAAACAATTTAAAACAGTACATAAATGCAGTGAAACAATAAAAAAAGTTTTATAACAGTACATAAATATAGTAGATCAACTGTATAGCACAATTGTAAATATTTCAGAAGTGCAATTCAGTGAAATAATTGTAAGAAATAACTTAGCCTGCTCTTGAAATCTTAAGGAATTTCCACTTATGCAATGTAATCCAAAGCCTGACAATACAAGCAGAACCTTTATAAGATACAGGGTTTATATAGCAGTAAGAATGGAAGAGTTGGAAGATCAGATTACTACACAGCCCCTGCTATTACCCAATCACTTGTACTACAGAATGTCAGGAGGCCTTGTCAGTCTAAATAATAATGAAGATAATCAGCAGAAAATGGCTGCCAGAAACACAAACAAAACTCCCAGCCTACACAACAGGCCTCTATCAAGATTATGCCACCTGAGCAGAACACAGAAACCTCACTGTAAAAGCATAGAAAGAACACTCACAATGAGAAAATTCAAGTCTCAGTACGAAAAAGCAGTTTGCAATTTAGTCATTTAAATAAAAAGAGTAATTATATTAATGCACATTATTACAGTTCCTAGCTGTAGCCACTAAATGGACGTTTTAAAGAGATCAAGTAGCAGACCCAAGAATGCTTTTAACAGACAAAAATGCACAGAAAAGTTCGGATAGAGCACTCACAAACAGAAAATACAACTCTCAGTATGAAAAAGCAGTTTACAGTTAAGTAATGTTAAAACAGTTTAAAACAGTACATGAATGCAGTGAAACAATAAAAAAGCTTTATAACAGTGCAAAAATATAGTAGATCAACTGTATAACACAATTATAAGTGTTTCAGAAGTGCAATTCAGTGAAATAAGTGTAAGAAATAACTTAGCCTGCACTTGGAATCTTAAGGAATTTCCACTTATGCAATGCACTCCAGAACCTGACAATACACGCAGAACCTTTATGAGATACAGGGTTTATATAGCAGTAGGAATGGAAGAGTTGGAAGATCAGATTACTACTCAGCCCCTGCTATTACCCAATCACTCGTACTATAGAAGGTGAGGAGGCCTTGTTAGTCTCAATAAGAATGAAGACAATCAACAGAAAATGGCTGCCAGAAACATAAACAAAATGTCCAGCCTACACAACAGGCCTCTATCTAGATTATGCCACCTGGGAAGAACACAGAAACCTCACTTTAAAAGCATCGAAAGAACACCCACAAAGAGAAAATCCAAGTCTCAGTATGAAAAAGCAGTTTACAATTTAGTAATTTAAATAAAAAGAGCAATTCTAGTAATGCACACTATTACAGTTCCTCGCTGTAGCCACTAAATGAAAGTTTTAAACAAATCAAGAAGCAGACTCGAGAATGCTTTTAACAGAGAAAAATACATAGAAAAGTTTGGATAGAACAGTCACAAACAGAAAATACAACTCTCAGTATGAAAAATCAGTTTACAGTTAAGTAATGTTAAAACTGTTTAAAACAGTATATAAATGCAGTGAAACAATAAAAAAAAGCTTTATAACAGTGTAAAAATATAGTAGATCAACTGTATAGCACAATTATAAGCATTTAAGAAGTGCAATTCAGTGAAATAAGTGTAAGAAATAACTTAGCCTGCTCTTGGAATCTTAAGGAATTTCCACTTATGCAATGCAATCCAGAGCCTGACAATACAAGCACAACCTTTATAAGACACAGGGTTTATATAGCAATAAGAATGGAAGAATTGGAAGATAAGATTACTACTCAGCCCCTGGTATTTCCCAATTACTCGTACTACAGAACGTCAGGAGGCCTTGTTACTCAAAATAATAATGAAGACAATCAAGAGAAAATGGCTGCCAGACACACAAACCAAACTGCCAGCCTACACAACAGGCCTCTATCAAGATTATGCCACCTGAGCAGAACACAGAAACCTCACTTTAAAAGCATAGAAAGCACACCCACAAAGAGAAAAATCCAAGTCTCAGTATGAAAAAGCAGTTTACAATTTAGTAATTTAAATAAAAAGAGCAATTATAGTAATGCACACTATTTCAGTTCCTAGCTGTAGCCACTAAATGAAAGTTTTAAACAGATCAAGGAGCAGACTCGAGAATGCTTTTAACAGACAAAAATGCACAGAAAAGTTTGGAAAGAGCACTCACAAACAGAAAATACAACTCTCAGTATGAAAAAGCAGTTTACAGTTAAATAATGTTAAAACAGTTTAAAACAGTACATAAATGCAGTGAAACAATAAAAAAAGCTCTATAACAGTGCAAAAATATAGTAGATCAACTGTATAGCACAATTATAAGCATTTCATAAGTGCAATTCAGTGAAATAAGTGTAAGAAATAACTTAGCCTGCTCTTGGAATCTTAAGGAATTTCCACTTATGCAATGCAATCCAAAGCCTGACAATACAAGGAGAACCTTTATAAGATACAGGGTTTATATAGCAGTAAGAATGGAAGAGTTGGAAGATCAGATTACTACTCAGCCACAGCTATTACCCAATAACTCGTACTACAGAAGGTCAGGAGGCCTTGTTAGTCTCAATAATAATGAAGACAATCAACAGAAAATGGCTGCCAGAAACACAAACAAAACTTCCAGCCTACACAACAGGCCTCTATCAAGATTATGCCACCTGAGCAGAACACAGAAACCTCACTTTAAAAGCATAGAAAGAACACCCACAAAAAGAAAATCCAAGTCTCAGTATGAAAAAGCAGTTTGCAATTTAGTAATTTAAATAAAAAGAGCAATTATAGTAATGCACACTATTACAGTTCCTAGCTGTAGCCACTAAATGAAAGTTTTAAACAGATCAAGGAGCAGACTCAAGAATGTTTTTAATAGACAAAAATGCACAGAACAGTTCAGATAGAGCACTCACAAACAAAAAATACAACTCTCAGTATGAAAAAGCAGTTTACAGTTAAGTAATGTTAAAACAATTTAAAACAGTACATAAATGAAGTGAAGCAATAAAAAAGCTTTATAACAATGCAAAAATATAGTAGATCAACTGCATAGCACAATTATAAGTGTTTCCCAAGTGCAATTCAGTAAAATAAATGTAAGAAATAACTTAGCCTGCTCTTGGAATCTTAAGGAATTTCCACTTATGCAATGCAACCCAGAGCCTGACAATAAAAGCAGAACCTTTATAAGACACAGGGTTTAGATAGCAGTAAGAATGGAAGAGTTGGAAGATCAGATTACTACTCAGCCCCTGCTATTACCCAATCACTCGTACTACAGATGGTCAGGAGGCCTTGTTAGTCTCAATAATAATGAAGACAATCAACAGAAAATGGCTGCCAGAAACACAAACAAAACTTGCAGCCTACACAACAGGCCTCTATCAAGATTATGCCACCTGAGCAGAACACAGAAACCTCACTTTAAAAGCATAGAAAGAACACCCACAAAGAGAAAATCCAAGTCTCAGTATGAAAAAGCAGTTTATAATTTAGCAATTTAAATAAAAAGAGAAATTATAGTAATGCACAGTATTACAGATCCTAGCTGTAGCCACTAAATGAAAGTTTTAAACAGATCAAGGAGGAGACTCGAGAATGCCTTTAACAGACAAAAATGCACAGAAAAGTTCGGATAGAGCCTTCACAAACAGTAAATACAACTCTCAGTATGAAAAAGCAGTTTACAGTTAAGTAATGTTAAAACAGTTTAAAACAGTACATAAATGCAGTGAAACAATAAAAAAGCTTTATAACAGTGCAAAAATATAGTAGATCAACTGTATAGCACAATTATGAGCATTTCATAAGTGCAATTCAGTGAAATAAGTGTAAGAAATAACTTAGCCTGCTCTTGGAATCTTAAGGAATTTCCACTTATGCAATGCAATGCAGCGCCTGACAATACAAGCAGAACCTTTATAAGACACAGGGTTTATATAGCAGTAAGAATGGAAGAGTTGGAAGATCAGATTACTACTCAGCCCCTGCTATTACCCAATCACTCGTAATACAGAAGGTCAGGAGGCCTTGTTAGTCTCAATAAGAATGAAGACAATCAACAGAAAATGGCTGCCAGAAACACAAACAAAACTTCAAGCCTACACAACAGGCCTCTATCAAGATTATGCCACATGAGCAGAACACAGAAACCTCACTTTAAAAGCATAGAAAGAACACCCACAAAGAGAAAATCAAAGTCTCAGTATGAAAAAGCAGTTTACAATTTAGTAATTTAAATAAAAAGAGAAATTATAGTAATGCACACTATTACAGTCCCTAGCTGAAGCCACTAAATGAAAGTTTTAAACAGATCAAGGAGCAGACTCGAGAATGCTTTTAACAGACAAAAATGCACAGAAAAGTTCGGATAGAGCACTCACAAACAGAAAATACAACTCTCAGTATGAAAAAGCAGTTTACAGTTAAGTAATGTTAAAACAGTTTAAAACAGTACATAAATGCAGTGAAACAATAAACAAAGCTTTATAACAGTGCAAAAATATAGTAGATCAACTGTATAGCACAATTATAAGTGTTTCAGAAGTGCAATTCAGTGAAATAAGTGTAAGAAATAACTTAGCCTGCTCCTGGAATCTTAAGGAATTTCCACTTATGCAATGCAATGCAGAGCCTGACTAGCATAGCTTAAAATATGACCTATCAGGACAACTTAAGTCACTTTTCAGCTACAGCCTCAAAACAGGCTTCGTACCATGAGAATGGGGTATCCCACTTCACAAGGGTGGGCCATTTACTGACCCCAGAAACTACAGACCCAGTTGTCTGACTAGTCAAATATGCAAAACCATGGAATGAATTATCATAGAAATGATCAACAAAGACATAAGCAACCTTCAGACACTGGACACAGCCCAGTTTGGCTTTGTCAAGGGAAGGTCATGCCTATTAAAACTGGTAGACTTTTTTGAGAGGTCATCAAGGCAATGGATGAGGGAAAAACTGTGCATACCACCTACCTGGACCTGGCTAAGGTGCTCAATACTCAGATATATTTGCCAAACTCACCAAACTGGGCATAACTCCCTACATAACTTGTTGGGATTGCCAGCTGGCTCACAGACAGGACCCAGGAAATAAGGATTGATGAGACAGCATCCACTAAGATTCCAGTCACCAGCAGGGTACCTCAGGAACCCATGCTGGGACCGCTCTTATTTGACATCTACTTCTCAGTGGTAAAGGCTAATATCAAGGGCCTTTGGCTGACAAAGTTCGCAAATGACAGCAAATGTGTAGCTGTCATAGATTCCCTCATAACACAAATATCTTACAAGAGGGTCTGCAACAGACAAATGACTGGTGCCAAAGTCATGGATTAGAACTCAATGCCAAGAAATGTATTATTGCGCCTTTTGGGAAAATGGCCACCTAGGCTAATTACTCCATCAATAAGACACCTCTAAGAGTTGACCCAGTAGTCAGGGATCTGGGAACATATGTAGAAAGTAATCTGGCCTTTGACCAAAGACCAACATGCGGTCAAGGTAGTAAGAAAATCATTTTGTCTCGCCCAGCTTATAAGTAAGGGCATGGCATCCAGGTTCAAGGAAGTCATACTGCAACTTTATTTTGTCCTTACCAGACCCATCATTGATTATAGTGCCCCTTTAGCATGTACAGGACTAGAGGAAATGCAACAGTTGGTATGCCTACAAAGGTTCCTTACCAGGACAATCCCCAGTATCCAGGGTATAAACATGCTGTCTTATACAGATTGCATTAAAGCCCTGTCTCTATACTAGGTCTCCTACAGGTTACTGAAAGGTGATCTATGCCTGGTATACAAGGCATCTTCAGATCCAGCTCTGAGGGGACATTTACACATATGCAAAATGAACAGCAACAGAACCACTAGATCCAAGGATTTAAATTTTGCTTGCAACATAAATAGGACATGTTCCTGAGACAGATATGTGTCTCAGAGGATCCCCATCCTTGTGAATCAGAGAACATCCCTAACCCTATTTAAGCGTAACCTTGACCAATGTCTGGGAAATTGGAAAGTCACCCCTGGGTTTGGCTCCCATGTCTGATGGACAGAGCCAGACAGTAACTACGCCCAAACTAACATACCCCCACATAGCCTCCTAATAAATGCCCATGATACATAGGGTTACAATTGAGTTGGATTGTGCAGCTAGGCTTATAAAGGCTCAGATGGTCATTAGTCTAGTACATACCTATGAACGTAAATCAAACTGCAGCTGTGGGACAACAGTGCAGTCAAGCACTGGAAGGTGTCCAAAGCAGTGTTGACAGTGATGGACTGAACCAGCTAGTTGGTGTGAACCACTAACAGTGCCACAAGGCCATTGCCCATGAGAGGAGAGCCTCCAATTTGCCTATACAGCACATTGAATACTTCACATTTCTAGTGCTTAATCTGCTCAAGATAATTAACTGTAGAGCTTGACATGTTCAGACAAAGCCAAAAACAATGAAAATAATTTCCCCCATACCTGCTGTACATATATTTCTGGTTCATCTGAGACAGTGTACAGGTGAAAGCCATAACCTTTTGTTCCTGTGTTCATCTGGCAAAGTCGTGGTTTAGAAGGTGCAGTTTGTAGAGCAAGAGGCATACTATTTACTTCTGTGGACTGGATTGTTTGGTCCTCCTCTTCCTCCCTCATGCTGTGTTGAAATAGTTCATGGGAAGGAGTTGTGAAGTGCATTGACTGACTGGGAGAGTTTGGCTTCTCATCTTCATAGAACAGTAGTGGAGACAGTCCAATCTAGAAAGAGAAGACAAATTGTATAAATATATGGAATATGAGTAAATAAAAAATTAGCTGATTGATTATACAAAGTCCCAGACAAATATGCTGCTCCTACCACATTCTGTCTCTACTAGGCTCAGTGTCTTTCTGGTTTCTATCTATTCCTGGTTAACCTTCCATCAGAAACTACTTTATCACTTGCATCCCTGAAAGTGCTGCCTTGTTTCTCTGCCTTGACTTTATCTGTAATGCTGATACCTAGTAGTGTAATGTTACTGGTATGGAAGGCAGGCGTCTGTTTATATTACAGGTGGCTTAGGGTCCAGTGCCTTAAGATGCTAGACAAGTTATCAGCACCTGAAGGAGGACAAGGAACAGTGAACTGCAACAGCTGTGTTTGGGCTGGGACGGTCTTATATACTGAAAGTCATCATGCTCCTAATCTAATATGATTGTATGCCCATCTGGGAAGAGGTGTTCAAGTGGGTAACATAAAGGTCCTTTTTCAAGGGCCAACCAGTCTTTAACTTGCCACTTCTGTCTGTCTGCATATGGAGGTAAATGAAGGCGATTCTGTATTGTTTGTAGGCTGCTGAGATTGAATCTGCTTCATGTTCTAGCTTGGGTGTCCAGCGGATAGAATGCATCCTCCACAGATGCTGTTGTTAAGATAGCTGCTAGCAGAAAGGCTGTCTTCCTTCTGAGGTTGTTAACAGGAGTGACCTGTAATCAATCAGATATGTGTGTGTATGTATCAGTTAAAAGACCACTTATACCCCTCAAAAAATATTTCTACCCTTTTTATCTACTGTGGTCTGCTGGAAGGAGAGTGGATGTAAAAATACCTGTTATATTGGTGAGTAAATGACAATTTGAAATCAAGATAATGCTGATCCTGCCCACACTGCATACTGCTTTTTCTTCTCTTCATACCATCTTGCAGCATGTTGCATCCTATCATGTACCATACAGTTTGCTTTCAGTCACACTGGTATTTTTCTCTCTCAGCTCCATTTCCTTCACTGATAATACACAGCATTACACTGTAAGGTCCATCCAGGGTGGACCACTTTTACCAATGCTAGTGGCTGTATGGACCACTTCCCAGTATAAGTGAGCATTAGGACCCTGGAGACCTACTATGAATCTGTTCTTATTTATATTAGCTATCTGAGCTGTGCCTAGTTTTTCTAGACCAAGATCAATATTTATTTTACTTATTTATTAACATTTATTGACTGGGAATGTCCAAATGGGCAATAACCTGTTTTCAATGGAGTCCCTAGAGAAAAGCTCCAACATAATACATGAAAGCAAAATGGCAGAATATAGCATATATAAAGATTTGGATTGGGAAGATTTGGCATAATGGTTAAGGTTTTCACCTCATAGATACAAGGTACAAGGTCTGATTCCTAATAAGCTAGGCTTAAAGTAGCCCTTAAAAGCAGTAAGCCTAGTATTTGACTCCCTATTGAAATGTTGACACTTGAAATGCAGAGTGCTGACAAGCAAAAAAAAAAAAAAAAAAAAAGAAAAGATAATTTCTAAAATTGCTCTTCTCCTTTAAACTTCTTTTTGCAGGAGGGCAAGGTCCCCCTGCATCTCCCCATGCCCTGAACTTGTATATACCAATTCTGAGATTGCCATACCTCAGAGAAAAGGGAATATTCCGATAAATGGCATGTCCGATTTAGAATATGTAAGTCCGATCTTTTGGCCATTCAATCTGTGAGTTTTGGGATTCTGTAGCGGGTCCCAACATTTAAAATTGTTGCCCTAGTATTCACCTATGAACTTATTGTCATTATAGAAGTACAAATGCAAAATAACTGAATTGTAAAGGTTGCCATTTTAACATGTATAATTAAGCATAATACAGGGTAACCAAGAAGTATTAAGATTATTTAGTGATAGAATTTTTTAAATTTTAAGAGGGAGAGAGAGAGAGAGAGAGAGAGAGAAAGAGAGATGGAAGCAAAGGTGAGATAAGTAGGGAAAATATATGAATTCAAAAGAGATAGACAGTGGTTAGTTGAGAAAAGGATTATTAATAAGTTGACAAAAAAGTGTCAGGGATGAGAGAGCGACATGTTTAGTAATGAAAGGAATATGTGCATACGAGACAAATGAAAGTATGTGTAAAGTTAACAGAACGATATTTACTAACTACAAATGCATATTTAAAGGATATAAACTTTGGTGGTATAGCAAGTGAGTAAGATTTTCTTTAGAGGAGCAAGAAATGGTAGAAAGACGGGTGAGAAAAATGATTATAGCTAGAGAAAATAAAGGGACAGGATGGCTGCAAGAAATTGGGTGAGATAAAACTATGGTTAAAAGATGAAGGTGGGGATGAAAGAGAAAAATGGACTATATGATGCAACTAGCTTGGAATTAAACATGAGCAGAGTCAGAATTAATTTCTTAAATACATTTTAAACATGTGGAAGTGGGTGCTGACCTGATTGTTATAGGGAGCGAATTTAAGGTTTTTGCTACTGCATTGGAGAATAGTAAGCATCCTGCAGATTTTTTTGGTTTGTGTATGATAAGGAGTTGTTTATCATTTGATCATAAGGGACATTGTGGGTGTAATTTTAGAGACTTGTACTAAGAGATGGGAAGGCTGATTGATTGTTTATTATTTTTTGTGCTGTGTTTAATTGAGTGTAAGATAATGAAGTAGTTCTAATCAATTTATTTTAATACAGTACAGTGGCAGCTCTGATTGAGTTTGTTTCCAGAAAAGCATTCTGTCTGTTTTATAACATTGCACAAGTTTCGTTTTAGAGAAATTTGTAAGGATGGTTGCTCCATATAGTAGGAAAGCAACACAGTGGCATATAGCAAGTGCAGACTAGGGTTACATTAGTATTAATTGTGAAAGGATTTTTTTTTGTTCTGTAGTGCATTTCACACTTTTGGTGTGTTTTTTAAATTGCATTTAGAGTAAGTAGGTCAAATTTAAGTCTGTCATCAATGTTCTTGCCAAGCAGTTTAATATGAGATACTTCTTCAATGTCAGTGTTGTTTAGAAATGTGATTTTGAAGTTCCTTTTGTCAAGGTTATGTGAGTTGGGGAAAACAGGACTAGTTTAGTTTTTTAGGGCTGAGCAGTATTTGAGCATGTTGGAGTCAGCTTTCAGTTGAGTTAATGGCTTCTTGTAATATTTGAGATGATTCAGGCTACTAGAGGAACAAGTCAGAGTAGAGTCATCTGCATATTGCCTGAGAAAGACTTGTTGGAAAGAAGTAGTAGTATAGACATTGTTGGTAAATATATTAAACAGCAAGGGATTGAGAAGAGAGCCTTGGGGTACACCTGTGGTAACTGGCAGGAAAGGGGATAGGGTGCAGAGCCATTTAACAAATTGTTGTCTATAAGACACATAGCTTCTGAACCAGGCAATGCTAAGCAGTTGCTTTTTATTATTCAATTTGAGGTACAAGATGAGTATTTGGCATTGTGGAATATGGGAATACTGTTGTCGCAAGGACCCACAACTTTTTTAAAGGTTAGGTCTGTTCTTATTAATTTCATTGTCTTTTATGTTTGGTAATTGCCAGACTATCTGGAGTATATTGAAATATCCATACATGAAGTTCTGTGATTTTTAGTACACATTCTATGGATATTTAATGTTTGTTTTAGTTTGTATGGGTGAGAAAAAGGGGTGCTGTAATGTTGGGGTGGAAGGTGATTTACCAGTTGTGTTGTGGTGATTGAAAGGATCTGGATTTGGGCGGATGTCTCCACACACAGATATGCAAGTACAACTAAAACAGGGATGTTCTTCTTGAGGCAATTTTTATTTTTATTTTTGATTTCAGGTTCTGATGGGTCTGATGGTATTCAAGAATTCTATATTTGTATTACAGAGTGGCAGATTTTTTGAAATGGTATGGTTAAATTAAAGTTTGGAAATGACAGCCTTGGTTAGTGGTATGGCTGTTGGTTGGTGAGTTGATTCTAAGTGTAACTGTTGTCTGGTGGTCTGTAATGTGGCACAATAGGGTGAGAAACATAGTTAGAATTACACAGAGCAGTATCTGTGCAACAGTGACATATAGGATGGAGAAGGTATACAAAAATTAGTGAATACCAAGGGGGTAGAACTAGAGATAAGAATGAGTGAACAGTGGGAGGAGTTGTGTAGGAGTGGTAGGTGGAGTTATAAGTGGAGTATGTCAAAGAAGAGTATATGTAAATGTGTTTGGATGGAGGGAGAGGTGGTGACAGACATTTGGAGAGTAAAGAAGAATGTAGCACTACATTTTAAAGATGATAACAGAATGCTAAATGTATTTGCTTTTGTTTATTGGGAAAGTCTGAATAGGTTGAAAAGCCCCCTTACAGCAGAGGCCTGGAGAAAAAAAGCACCAAACATAAAAGAGACTAATATTCCAGGCATGAATTTGAATATAACCGCAAAACCACAAGAAATAGTGCCCAAAGTGAAACAACAAACCATTAAAAATTAGTTAGGCACTAAGGAAGGAACCAGGCATTATAATAAAGCCACATCGAACTTTAATGCACACTAATACATAAATGCTGTAACAGAATCACCATGTTTTCATCTCTACAAGTACAGACTTCGTCAGATGCATGGAAACATGACAGGATACATTCATTATTTGCAACCCCCCCAACCACCAATAGACTATAAAATGTAATTAATCAGTAAAACAATTAAACATTTTAAATTCAGAATGAATAAAGCAGTGTAAAATTAAACTGTCAAGAATAAAAAGTAGTTAAATCTCCTGGATTTAAAACATACTAAAACCATTAATAAAAGCACCAGTTAAACCTTGATTAAAAAATCCAAAAGAAAAATATGCATTTCAAGTAAAATTTAATTTCCCTAAAATAGCAACCCCATGTTGTGGAAATCTTTTAAAATGCATTAAATGACAACTATATTTAAGACATGCAGAATAAATAATGAAAAAGGAAAAAAGTAATAATAAAAATGCACTTAATACAGAAGTGAGACCATTAATATAACAATTTCTTAAAAAAATGAACACCCTATAAAAAATGTATGTTTAATATTCCTCATTTAAAAGGGAAAAAAAACTTTTCATGGGAAAAGTTAGAAACTGTTACAAAGAAAAACTATCTCAAGGACAAACAAAAGAAATACCCAATAATTTCTGGGTTTACAACCTAGCAGCCCTCATTTTTAGCACAGGAGCCAAGGAAATGTTTTCATTAAGGCCCAGAAGTTTATTGGCCTCCAAAAGTATCTGCCAATAAACCTCTTTAAACTAAATCTTTGTCTCCCAGGCCCCTCCTCTTGTGTCTTCTAGAACAAAAAATAAAAACCTGACTCCCTTGCATTTCAGAAAGTGTTTATAAAGTGCATTGTTTTTTTATTTTTAGTCTGGACGTCATAATAGTGTTCATATATTTTTCTCTTTAATGTCTGCTCAGTCTTACGAGTGTAAAATGCAACACATGCCTCGCACTAAGCTAAGTACACCACTCCTACTGTATTACCATTGGAGTACGTTTTTCCCTCTATATATTTATCAGGCCTATATCACATAGTCGAAGTTTTGTAAGTTCGAACACCATATGTTCGAACCGATATGTTGGAACTTACAAAACTTCGACTATGTAAAAAAAAAAAAAAAACATGGGAAAATGAAATAAAGGGTTGTAAGCAGGGGTTGCACCCCCACACCCGCCACTCTTTAAATATACCAACTCAGAGACTGCACTACAATGCAGTAAAGGGAATCTTCCTTTTACTCCACTGTAGCATGGTCTCGCTTGGAGTTGGTATATTTAAAGAGCGGGGGGTGCAGGGGGCCTTGCCCCCTTGCTTACAAGTGTCAGGTAAGTTATTTCTTTTTTTTTTTTTTTTGCATTCGAAGTATGACAACTTTGAACATATGGTCTCGACCATATAACATTCGAAGTTGTCATACTTCGACTATGTGATATAGACCCATATTTATCTCTACTCCTAATATAAATCCTTTCTTATGACTAATATATGAACACTGCGGACAAACTCCATATTTAAAAGTCCCTTTCCTTTTTTATTGTTGTTATTACCTTGACATCCCTTATGTTCCAATAAATCCTTAATATTTTATCTTTTTTTAAAAGTAATTTTAAAGGGTTTCCCGAAAACATTAGCTAAATCAGTTAAATTCGCCAAACCTCTCCCATTCTCTTTCAACAATGTTCCTAATCACATGAGCATCCCCATTACAATTTGTCATGAACACCCTTTTAAAAACGTCATCCTGTTCATTAATTCCTTTCCGTTCATTGGTCCATTGGTCTTTCCTAAAAGGAGTGAAAATTTACCATTTCTACCTTTAAGGACTTCTTCCTCAACATTTTTGGTATTCCAAAAACACATAAGGATATCATGGATCCACCTTTAAGACCAATAGTGTCTGCTGAAGGATCCAAAACTTCCCCTTTGGCTAAATATTTAGACAACAAATTGAAAAAACTATGGATGGGGGAGAGTCAAATTTTGAAGGATTCATGTGATTTCTTAAAAAGTGTCAAACCTGAACTATTTGATGAGAATATTATTTTCATCACTATAGATATTGTTGATTTGTTTACTGTCATACCTCATGATAAGGGTATGGAATGGTTCTAAGAAGCATTGGTACAGAGAGGGGAACTTTCCAATAATGAGTTTTGTACATGCCTTGAACTCTTAGAACTGGTATTGAAAAATAATTATATTTTTGCAAGGGGGAATTTTTCCAACAGTTGAAAGGGTAAGAATGCTGTGCCCCCACTTATGCAAACATCGTATTGTCCATGTAAGAACAAAAGTTTGTACTCAGCTCCAGGTATGTGTCATGCTGGACATTATACAAAAGGTACCTGGATGATATATTTGTATTTTGGGTAGACACGGAAGACAAACTAGGAGAATTTATAGATTATATTGCTAGGACTACAGATTTTTTAAAATTTACGTACAATATTAGTTATGAGAGGATGAATTATCTAGATGTAACCATTCATAAGATGAATGGTGAGTTCAAATCCACAGTGTATCTCAAAGAATTTTTTTCTAATTCTTTTTGTACTTCACGAGTGCCTACCCGCTACATCAAAAAAGTATTGTTAAGGGGCAATATGTTAGGGCAAGCAGAATGACCTCAGACAATATTGATTTTGGTACAGAATGCAATCTATTACAGGGTATGTTTACAGATAGGGGATACCCCCAGTATCTTGTTGATGGGGTCTAGGAAGAAGTCCTGAAAAGCAGAAATAATAAATTCTCACCCTGTTAAAGTGTTTATGTATTAGTGTGCATTAAAGTTTGGTGTGGTTATAACATCTGGCTCCTTCCTTAGTGTCTAACTACTTTTTTATAGATTTGAATATACAAAACATTACAAATTTTAACCATTCAGATTACAATTCCTTAATAGAAATCCTAATTTACAACAGCGGTATGAATTACAAGCTAAGTGACATAGCCATAGATTTACTGAAGACTGACTGTAGAAACTGTGTATATTGTACATTGCTCTCTGCTTGACTGTACATTTTGTACTGCGCTTGTTCACTAGAATGCACATATGCAGGTTTTTTTTCTATGTAATCATAACTCTCAACTGTACAGATTTTTGCAGAATGTCCAGATTTTTGCCTCATATTTTTCATTCATTTTTTCATAAAATTGTGGTTTTCTGGAAAATTAGCGGCAAATCATTGAAGACTGAAGTTAGAAAATGACTGACATTTGAGTTTCAGACTTCATACCCTTCAGAAAAATTCATGGTAATGCAAAACCTGTTATTCTATCGACTTTCTAAGTTTGTAAGAGCAATATTTAAAAACTGTCCCTATTTTTGGGCATTTGTCCCACTTTCATTAATGGCTTTGTCCAGATTTTTTGCTCTAAGAAGTTCTATGTTGGCAAAACCAACAGGATCCTTCGTGACAGAATGAGGGAACATTTGTATCATATCAGGAAGGGCTCCCTACATAATTCACTTTCTAAGCATGTGTTGGAATCTGGTACATCCCATACTTTTTGTTTTAGAGTTATTGAGACTATTAGTCCGCGCATCAGGGGAAGGGATGTTTATACACACACAGAGTACAGGGAGGCCCGTTGGATTATTATGCTCCATGCTGATCGGGGCAAGGGGTTGAATGAAAGGGCCTCTATTAAGCCTTCCCTGAAGAAAAGGAGACTTTTTAAGTAAATAGGCAAATAGATAGCCATCAATACTGCACCTGTTTTGTGTTTTTGTATTATATATTTTTTGCATATATTTTTTATTATTTGTACTTATTTATGTTTATACGTGTTTTTTGTGGTTTATATCTTTAGAGCTTTTTTTATTTATTTGTATGCACATATGTCTACACATTTAAACATATATACATTTTTATTTATTATATATATTATTCTTTATATATGTGTGTATATATATATATATATATATGTTTTAAAAATATATATTTTTAGTTTTATTTATGCCTTTAGATATGGTATGGAGATTAGTACCTCTGTATATTTACTTATATATGCTTGTCTTTGTCACACTCTATGGGGCGTGAGCATTTTATTTGAATTAATTGTTGGATTCATGTCCTTTATTCATTGGCTGCATTTTTCTCATGATTGATTTAAAATGGGTTGTGTTTGTAGTTGTTACTTGGTCTGATGAAGCTGAAACAGTGAAAGCGCTTACCTCTTGTCGACTACAATAAAGGTGTTTATGTCTTTTTACATCGTTGTGATTCTTCGATGTTTGCACTTTTATTTTACTTGTGAAGTCTGTAGTGTGGATTTTTGGACTAAGAGAATATCTAACAAGAAAAAAAGGTCCTTTGAGTAGTTCTGCTATGTTTAGGTAGATCAGGATATTTTGCAAGCTGGGAAGTCTGAAAGGACGGCAAGCACCTAGACTGGTATACAGGCTAAGGTAAATCTTAGGGGTCTCTGTCCAACTTTAAGCTGTCATGTGAAGATTTTATAAATGAAAAGTTCATATTGCAGTAAGAATGGAATGCACAGTGGAGAGAGATCACTTTCTTTTGTGAAAGGTTGTTGTTATAACATAGAGAATGGGCAACCTATACATTGCCACTCTGATTAGAAAACAAACGTTTTCCACTAGGGTGTTAATGTACAGGTCATGCACACTGAAACACGAGTCATCCATTTCATGGCAGTATATTAAGCTGACGTGGAGCTTGGACTGTAGTGGAGGTGATGGCCACCATTATCTTATACACGCTAAACAGTGCTTTTTCTGTTTAGCAAATGTAAAATTAAAACAAAAAAAAAAAAAAGAAAACTGCGCATATGTGTGTGTATGTGTGTCTGTGTGTCTATGTGAGTGAGATCAATCAAGACATTATTTTACATTCTCTAAGCAATACTTTTGCTGTTATGTGAGTGAAAATTTAAACAAAAGGATAAATAAAAAATAGAGAAAGTGTGTGTGTGTGTGTGTGTGTGTGTGTGTGTGTGTGTGTGTGTGTGTGTGTGTGTGTGTGTGTGTCTGTTTCTGTGTCTGTGTCTGTGTGAGTGAGATCAATCAAGACATTATTTTGCATTCTCTAAGCAATACGTTTGCTGTTACGTGAGTGAAAATTTAAACAAAAGGATAAATAAAAAATAGAGAAAGTGTGTGTGTGTGTGTGTGTGTGTGTGTGTGTGTGTGTGTGTGTGTGTGTGTGTGTGTGTGTGTGTGTGTGTGTATGTATATGAGTGTGTTTATGTTTCTGTCTGTCTGCAAAGATGACTTTGGACTCCTAAAAACAGAGGTGGCTAACTTCACGGCACCCATGCTAATGGAAAATAGCTGCATGACTGCCAAATCATACACGTATGAACATGTACACAAATGCATGGAACTAGCCATACCCAACAAAACCAAGACGCTCTCCTCCAAAAAAAAAGAAGCCAATCTGGTGGCCCCCTGCCATGAATAAACTCTACAACAGAAGGAAGAAACTGTTGGAGAAAAAAGGTGAAATCCCAAGACTGGAAAAACTCCCTTATTAGCCTCAACAAAAAGTTGAGATCCCTCACCAAATCCTCTAAAGCCAGCTATGAAGGCAGAATTGTGGCAGACACTAAAAACCAATCACAAAGCCTTCTATAGCTATATCAAGAACCTCCACAGCAATACCCAGATTTGCTCTGAGATACTACACAATGGTACCTCTTATACTCAGCTAACAGATACTGCCAGCATACTGGCCGACAGATTTAATGCCAACTTTACCCCCCCAGGACCAATCACAATACCGGAAGAATGCCAGGCACCCAGCATTACTGCAGCAGATGTTAAAGCTGCATTGTCCAAGGCCAAGAATACAGCTTCCATGGGACCTAATAATATCACTAGCTGTGTTCTACATGAACTACAAAGCAAACTGGCACCACATCTGTGTGCCCCTATTCAGTCACAGCCTCACCTCAGACTTTGTCCCTATTCAATGGCACACTGCTACAGTCATCCCTCTCCATAAAGGGGGAGCGACTACAGACCCTGGGAATTATCACCCTACCAGCCTGATGAGTCTCATATGTAAAGCTATGGAGTGCATCATCATGGACCTGATTAACAAAGATATAGGAAATCTCCAAACTCTAGATCCCACACAATTTGGCTTTGTGAAAGGGAGATCATGTCTGCTTAAACTGGTTGACTTCTTTGAGTTAGTCACCAGGGCTGTTGATGAAGGTAAGGCAGTACATACAGCCTACCTTGATCTGGCCAAGGCCTTTGATACAATTCCTCACCCGGGAATTATTGATAAACTGACCAAACTAGGCATCAACCCCTATATCACTAGGTGGGTTGCAAATTGGCTCACAGATAGAACATACAGTGTGAAAGTAGCAGACTGCAAGTCAGACTACTGACCAGTTACGAGTGGAGTCTCACACTGATCGGTCCTGGGTCCTCTCCTGTTTGGCATCTACTTCTCAGAAGTTCAGACCAACACAAAGGGACTCTGGCTGACCAAGTTCACAGATGACTGCAAGCTGGGATTAACTCCATAAGTGATGCAAACATCCTACAGAAAGGCCTCACTGAAACCAATGACTAGTGTCAAAACCATGGCCTTAAGCTTAATGCCAAAAAATGCATCATCATCCCCTTTGGTAAAAACTCAGTTCCCACTAATTACCACATCGATGGGAGTCCACTGAACACTGAAGGCATTATAAGAGATCTGGGGACACAGGTTGACAGCATTATCTCCTTCGACCGCCACTGTGGTCAGAAAGTCCTTCTATGTGGTACATCTCATTACCAAGGATTTTGCATCCAAGAAGAAAGATGTCATCATCACTCTGTACTCTTCCCTCATTAGACCAATCATTGAGTATAATGCCGCATTTGGCATGTACCTCACTAGACACCTGCAACAGCTGGAGAGGCCACAGAAGTACCTCATGAAGAGGATCATAGGCATTAAACACATGTCCTACACTGACGGACTCAAAAGACGCCAGCTATTCTCTGTCTCATATCGCCTACTTAGAGGTGGTCTCTCTTTGACTTACAAAGCCATGTCTGACCCATCTCTGTTAGAAATGCTACATCTAAAGAAATCTCAATCCTTCCACACCACATGCTCCACAGACCTCAACCTCATTACCACAATCAACAGAAAATGCTTGAGGGACAAGTTCCTCACCCAGAAACCGCCCATGCTCTGGAATAGACTTCTCATACATGTCAAGCAGAGCACCTCGCTGACCCTCTTCAAGAGAAATCTTGACGAGTGGATGGGTAATAGAAAGTTCACCCCAGGGATCACTCCAGTGGCTTTACTTGATAGAGGCACTGGGAACTAACATTGGTGGCACGAAGCCAGGGCACTTCTATGGGCTAGGCTTGTAAAGGCTACAGGGCCATTAGCCTTGTACACACCTATGAACCTATGTGTGAGTGTATGGGTGTTTGTGTTTATGAAGCAGAGGTGACAGTGTGTTCGTGTGTGTATGTATGCATGTGCATGCATGTGAGAGCTGAAGAGAGTGATAGACTGAGTACTGGATGCAAGTCATTTACAATTTAAGAGATATGCATAGCTATTAGCTGCAGAAATTCAGACAAACCTAAAATAGTTGGGGGTAAAGGCTCAAAAATAGGGACAGATTTTAAATATTGCTCTTATAAAACTAAAAAGTTGATATATTAACAGGACTTATGTTAACATGCATTTTCTGAAGCAGATGAAAGCCTGAAACTCAAATGTAACTCATTATTTAGTAGCATCAACCCCCAATGATTTGCCACCAATCCACAAATTTTATGAGGAACAGACCAAAAAAAGATGCAAAAAATCTGGACAATCTGTGAAAATCTGGACAACTGACAAGTATGGAGGTATGAAACTTGTAATGGCTGGCACTGTTAATTGAGTGTAATCGTATGTTTTCTAAAGGTACTTCTGAGAGAGAGTGAGTGAGTGAATGTATGTGTGTGTGTGTGTGTGTGTGTGTGTGTGTGTGTGTGTGTCTGTGTGGGTGCGAGCGCGTGGGCCTGCACATATGAGAGAGTGTTTAGACATTAAATACTTACCAGACTTATATTTTACATGTAAAATACTTCCTCCAACAACAGTTACATATGCTACAGCAAGTTTGAAACATTAGGCGGAGGAAGTATTTTACATCAAAATATTAAAAAATATGTATATAATAATTAAAAAAAAACAACAAAAAAAAATGCAACACAGTTTAACAGATAGTCCATTCTCTAAGCACAATAATGCCCTCCAGGGTGTGTGTTATTGTGTAAATAATGGTTGCAGGTATTTATTTACTGTTCTGCAGTAACAAAGACCACTGAAATAAAGTAAATAGGAGCAGTTTCTCATTCTTTTCTGCATCAGGTTATTTTGGATGAAAAGAAGACAGTTCTTAAAAGCAGCAAATAAATAAATAAATATTGCTTGAAGCAGTTGTCACACAATACTGCAGTAGTAAACCAGGCCTTTATGATTCATAGGTTCATAGGTTCATAGGTTCATAGGTAGGTACTAGGCTATTGGCCCTAGGGCCTATATAAGCCTATCCAAAGGTACCCTGGCTTTCGCCACCCAAGAAAATTATCTTCCTGTGCCACTGTCGAGCAGAGCCACAGAAGTGATCCCCGGGGTGAATTTCCTATTACCCATCCAATCATCAAGATTTTTCTTGAAGAGTGCTAATGAGGAGCTCTGTTTGACATAGATAGGTAGTCTGTTCCAGGGTATGGGAAGTCTCTGGGACAGGAATCTATCCCTCCAGCATGTTCTGTTTATTGTGGTGATGAGGTTTAGGTTCCTAGAGTGTGTAGCTCATAGGGATTGGGATTTCTTTAAGTGGAGCATGTCTAAAAGCTCTGGGTTTGACATAGCTTTGTGTGTTAGGCAGAGATCGCCTCTGAGTAGGCGATATGCAACGGAGTAAAGCTGCAGTTTTTTGAGACGGTCTGCATAGGGCATCTCTTTGAGGCCGGTAATCCTCTTTGTGAGGTATTTCTGTGGCCTTTCCAGTTGTTGTAGATGTCTTGTGAGGTACATACCAAAAGGGGCATTGTACTCTATAATGGGTCTAATGAGTGACGAGTAGAGGGGAACAATGACCTCTTTTTTCCTGGATGAGAAACCTTTTGTGATGAGGTGTGCCACATAGAAGGATTTCCTGACTACTGTGGCGATGTGATTATCAAAGGAGAGACTACTGTCCACCTGTGTCCCAAGGAATCTTATCACACTTTCGGTGTTAAGTAGACTACCACCTATGTGGTAGTTCATGGGTACTGAGTTTTTACCAAAAGGAATGACAATGCACTTTTTGGCATTGAGCTTGAGGCCATGGCTTTGACACCAGGCATCTGTCTCAGCAAGGCCCTTTTGTAGGATGTCCACATCTTTTGGAGTTTTGATTATGGCTCCTAGTTTGCAGTCATCTGCGAACTTCATTAGCCAAAGACCTTCTGTGTTGGCCTGTACTTCAGAGAAGTAGATACCAAACAGGAGAGGACCCAGGACTGAACCCTGTGGTACTCCACTTGTCACTGGTCTGAAGCTGGATTTGGAGTCTGTTACTTTCACAGTGTGGGTTCTGTCAGTGAGCCAGTTGGCAACCCATCTTGTGACATAGGGATTTATACCTAGTTTAGTGAGTTTATCTATAATTCCAGAGTGGGGGATGGTGTCAAATGCCTTGGCAAGATCTATATAGGCTGTGTGAACCACCTTACCTTCATCTACGGCTTTGGTGACTGCTTCAAAGAAGTCTATCAGGTTTAGGAGACATGATCTGCCTTTTACAAACCCGAACTGGGTGGGGTCCTGAGTTTGGAGATTACCAATGTCATTGTTTATAAGTTCCATGATGATACGCTCCATAGCCTTGCAGACCAGGCTCGTTAGGCTAATTGGGCGATAGTTTCCAGGGTCTGTGGTGGCTCCCCCTTTGTGGAGTGGGATAACTGTCACTGTGCGCCATTCAGTGGGTACATAGCCTGAGGTGAGGCTATGATTGAACATGGTACTTAGGTGGGGTGCCAGTTCATTCTGTAGTTCATGTAGAACACAGCCTGGGATGTCGTCAGGTCCCATGGATGCTGTGTTCTTGGCTTTGGATAGTGTGCTTTTTACCTGTGCAGCCGTGATTACAGGAACTTTGCATTCTTCTGGTATAGAGATGGGCCCTTTAGGGAATGACAGAGGGGTAAAGTTAGCACTGAACCTATCTGCCAGGATGTTGGCAATATCTGTTGGTTCTGTATATTTAGTGCCATTGTGCTGTAACTCAGAGCAGATCTGAGTGTTGCCATTGAGATTCTTGACATAGCTATAGAATGCTTTGTGGTTGTCTTTAGAGTCAGTGGCGATTTTGTTTTCATAACTAGCTTTGGAGGATTTTATGAGGGATCTCAGCTTCTTACTGAAGCTGACCAGGGAGTTTCTCCAATCATGGGATTTTACTCTTTTTTGCAACAGTTTCTTTCTTCTGTTGTAGAGTTTGTTTATGGCAGGGGACCACCAGATTGGCTTCCTTTTTTTGGAGGATAGCATCTTGGTTCTGTTAGGGATTGCATGATCCATGCACTCATGTAAGTGCTTATAAAGTGCATTTGTGTAGGATTCAGCAGTCATACTTCTATTGTCCGTCAGCATGGGTGTCGTGAAGTTTGCCACTTCTGTCTTAAGAAGCGTGAAGTTGGCTTTGGAGAAATTTTTTGCTGTGGTTTCCCTAATGGGGGGTGGGGGAGGGATGTGGATGTCTAGGGTGATTAGCTTATGGTCGGATCTGACCAACAAGGAACTGACCTCTGGTGTGGAGCATCGGTTGCCCATGTTGGTAATAACCAGGTCTAAGATATTGCTGCCCCTGGTGGGGGTGTGGATAAGTTGATCCATGGCATTGGAATTTATGAATTCCAGAAAATGTTGAGCACAAGAGTTGGTATACGAGTAATTTTCCCAGTTAATGGTAGGGTAGTTGAAATCGCCCATTATTAGGGTGTTAGGTTGTACCCTAATATTTTCCAGTGTATTAAGAAATGAGGAGTGGGAATCCTGGGGCATGGTGGGGATCTGTAGCAAGCTACAATTTGGATTGCGGTCTTGCCCAGAGTTAGTTGCACTTGGATAATCTCGGATGCATTATGCTAAGTAACTAGCCTGGAGGTGTGGATATCCTTAATGAATATGGACACTCCTCTGCCTTTAGTGTTTCGGTCCAGGTTAGGTGGCCGAAAGGTGTGGTATGAATTATAGCCTGGTAATGCAGGGGTACTCTCTGGAGCCTTGAACCAGGTCTCTGTCACTGCACAGATGTCGATGTTCTCCATTTTAAGGAGTGCCTCGAGAGAGTGCATTTTGAGGTTTAGACTTCTAGCATTGAGTAGCAATACCCTCTGATTCTTCTTGACTGTACCTGTTAGGGTGGTGAATTTGTCATTTGAACCTTGCCTAAAAAAGGCGCTATAGGGGTGGCTAGAGCCTTAGCCAGTATCCAGAATCCCAGGGGCGACAGGTGCAGGCCATCTCTGGCAAAGCATCGTGGCTTGTCGATCATGCCATCCCAGGCAGACAGATACTGGATCCCCTTAGAATGACACCAGAAGCTTAGCCAATTGTTGAAGTCATTCATTTTGTCCTTGTACTGTGGTATCATTCTGGGTGATGGCAGGATGCTACTCAGGGCTAGGGTCATACCTGCCTGGGCTACAAGATCGGACAGCTCCTCCATGTCCCTTTTCATGTAGTCCAAGGAGGTACGTCTCAGGTCATTCACACCAACATGGACAATGACAGAGTCATATTTGTACTTGTTGTGGAGTGACCTGAGTGCATGTGTCATGTGGCGGATCCTGGCACCCGACAGGCAGCTGACAGTAACTTTCTACTTGTTTAGCCTGGTGAGTGGAACATCAGTGTGCCTGACTATAGAGGCACCTATGACTAGAGTGTTGGGTACGTTGTTATGCCTTATGGGCTATGGTTGAGTGGCAGACTGAGATTGTGGACTATGTGTCATTTAGGTTGTGTTGGGGGGTGGAGATTGCTTGTGTTTCTGTTTTGGAGGTCCCTGTTGCCTGGGCAGGTTTTTACTGAGAGCCTCCGCGAATGTAGGTGTGTATTTTGTGTTTCTATGTGTGTGTTTTGGTGGTGTAGGTTTTGAGGAACTATATGCTGAGTGTGGTGTGGTGCAAGTGTTTACCTTCTCCTCTTAACTGTCTAGTCCAGTCTTGGGTGAAGAGAGCTTTGCTTCCAGTTTGGCTATATAAGTGCATCTCTCACAGGTTGTAGTGTTGGGTGTTAGGAGGAGAGGGTTGTCTGTGTACATGAGGCAATTACTGCATTGCCCCAAGATGCCCAGATTCATCAGGTAGACAGGAGAAAACACCGGGGGCTGACCCTTAGACATGCCTGACTAGGTGCTTATTTGTTAAGTACTAGAAACTGTTTTCCTCTAGACAGTGAGGAAAGTTGAGTGCTGTAGTAATTTGTAGCTTATTTAGTGTTTACAATAAGTTCTGAACAAGTGCTGAAACAAAAAACTGTCTAGTTCTAAGAAACAAAATTAAGCTAGACATCCAAGTCATATTTCCTGCTTCACAACACAGGCATTTGGATTCATTTGGCTTATCTTTTTATTTCTCATCTGGTGTGTGACAGAACAAAGCTAGACTTATAATGTTCCAGCACCACACTGCTGTGACATGGCATATTCTGCAATAAGATATCAGCAATATAATTCAAATGTTAAAAGTTGGCAGGTGTCACTAATATTTCCCATACTAAACAATGAGAAAGTCTTGGTCTACTTTTATGTAAATGGAGCTTGAAGTAAGAAAAACAGCTTGGCATAGAGATGGGACCATAAACCCAAGTTACTTTTTTACAGAGATGACTAATGTTTTACAAATGTTTCTTTATTCTTAAGTTGAATACCTCACTTTAGTTCAGTTTGCCACTTATCAATGATTAACGTGAACATTCATTCAAGGTAATGTGTGCAGACTTCAGTCTGTCTTAAAATAATGCTGTGCATGTTTACCCTTTGGCAAATGTATAACATATTCAGATAAATAAGCATATACAGTGTACAAAGCAAATAAGTTTTGATACCACTGAAGAAAATAACATGTTTTCAGTGACATCTGATAAACGAAAGATGTCAGTGGACGTGTGTCTTCTAGTGTTATAACAGCTTATTTACTTATGTGTAATTCTTACACCAACTGTCCATGAGGCACCACAATGGAAGAGAATGATGAAAATATGGAATAAAATAAGCATGCGTTTATGTTTACTCGAGTTATGTTAATCAGATGTGACTTCTAACTCTTATGCACACAAAGGAGTTTGGTGATTTGTTAATGGTCGCACAGCATGCTGTGATTTATTAATGGTTGCACAGCATACTGATGCACTGAACTTGGGTCAGGAACAGGTCTTTACTTTTCATCTATGCTGAAGTACCACATTGTGATGCAGTAAAAGACAGATAATGATGTGTGTGACTGACTTGGTACACTTGACCCACTGAAGCAGTAACTCTCTCTATGTATACCTGCGAACTGAGTTCACTACTTGACTCAAGTGTCACAGGGAGCTGGCCAGAGTTGATGGGATCAACCAAATGAAGACCAGCTGTCCCACCTCAGGGACACAGTAGTCTATTTTATCCTGTCTGCATTCCACCCTCTAAATGCTGAAAGGGGGAACATCTGAAACAGTGTGCTGAGGTATAGGCATTCATCTAAATGCAAAGGTGCAGAAGATCCCCCTGAACACTTTGTAATGTTAATGCACACCTAGTATTGATTTGGAAGTTAAGGATAAATTGCAGAAAAAATGTGTCATCAGTTTCTGGTCATTTGGGGACACCAGTTTTGTTGCCCTAGAAACTGGATGGAACATAGGAGTGATTGTTAGAGGAGAACAGGTAATCTTTTATGAGAAGTGCACTTTAGATGCCTCACATGATAAGATAAAATAAATGGTTTACAAAAAGTGCACAAGGTGCTGTGACAAAAGGAAACACAGCTTAAATGTGACAGGAAGGGTGCTTTTCTTAGCCTAATTGAAACTGACCAGCTGGTGAATGGACAAGGACGTGACCTTTACGCTACTGCTGTAATCAACTATAGCTGCATGATGTTAAGAGTAGGTTATCCACAGGGCATATGATTACACTAACTAGGGTTGATTACCTAGAACATAATGTGGTCTGTGGGATCCCTGTTGGTCTAGGGGTTACAATTTGGCACTCTCACCGCCATGCCCTGTGTTCGATTCTTGGTCAGGGGATTTCAGTGGGTTTTAGGGGTTGAGGGTTGGTGTAATAGTTAAAGTAATGAAAGTCAATAGTGTAGCCACTCTGAATTAACTCCCTCTCACACCAACAAACACATTTTCTTCAGCAAAATGAATCAGAGGAAGAAACACGGCAGAAATAATATAAAAAACTTTAATACGGTTAGCTCTTTCGCATCACAGATGCTTCTTCAGTCCATGAATGAAACAACATAAGCTAAAACCACTTTATATACTTCTTAAGCTCTACCAAGTTGCTGTAATTAATTGATTACATCTGTTCAGCACTCAAGTTAAAGAAACAGCATATTAATAGGCATCTAGCCAGAGACATATTACAGCTTGCTAACCCCAACAATTTAATACACAAACTGACATTTCATCAGTGAAGTAAAAACAATAAAATAAATATATACACAAAACAAGTACAGAGTTTTTAATAAAACATGAACAATATAAGCAGATTTTATAAACGTCTTGTTTTAAGATAGGGCTTAATCAATGTTTTATCATTGAACCTTGGTTCTTTTTCGGCCTGTAGCTCAATAATCCATTTTAACTCTTTCAATTCTAGTTTATTTTTCATGTCACCCAGCCTTGAATCTTGAAAAATACATTCAATAACTTTGAATTGGAAATGATGCATTCCTCCTGCACAGATAACATGTTTGGCTAGAGCACTTCTATCTGGTTCATTATTTCTGATGGCAGCCAAATGCTCTCTGACCCTCTCTCTCAGTGAGTGAGTGGTCATGCTAACATAGAAGGAAGGGCAAGCTAAACACAGAGCCAGGTATACTAAATTCCTTGTTTTACAGTTTGCCTTAACTCTAAATTCATACTTCCTATTTGTTATAGGATGTACAAAGCTACTGTTGTCACTCAAAACATCACAGACACTGCATTGCCCACATTTTTAAGACCATAAACCATCTCCTTGGACTTTTTTGGTTGGCAAAGTAACCTTTTGAGATTCTTTTTATTTAACAATACCTTGGCCTCTGGCCTACAATCCTAGCTATCTCAGGGTCTGATTAGACACTCATTCCTACCCCTACCTGGTTCTTCCAATGCCTAAGCTGCTATTTGAACTTGGGTTATATGGGTCCAAGTCATGGTTTTATCCTTCTACGTCACAAAACTGGACTGATGGGGGGGGGGGTTACATGTAATTTGTTGACTAGGACTCTTTGGTTACAATCACTGCTAAGTGCATGACCCATTCTGATATCTTACAGATGGTGAGCCACAGATAACTACTGTAAGAAACTATCTGTTAAAAAAATAAACAGTCCTGGACTTTGTATTCTCAGATGGGAAGGAGGGAGAGAGACTTTCTCAGATGTGGAAGAAGGCAGCTATTTGGAAAGAAATGAAACAGAGAGTATGATTTATCAATCAACCTAAGTACAAATCCAAGCTAATCAAAAGTCAGTAGTGTGGTGTGGACACCAAGATGGCACACTTGAAAACAAAATGAGCCACAATAAAAATGGTGCAAAACAGCAATGGTAACATATAATAACAGCTATCAGAGGTACAATGAACATTTGTATAAAACAAATTAGCAAATCAGAAGGAAAATATGTCTTAAAAAAGGTGGTATTAAAGATTTTGGAAATAGCACAGCCTTTAAGTCTGCCAAATTATTACACATGTTGGCTTTCTAGGGAGGTGGGGGCAGAGGGTTATCTGAACATAGCAGTATAAGAAATGCCCCAAGAATTTAATTTTAGTTATAGTTGAAGAAAAAATCCCCATACAAACCACAGTTATATTTTATTAAGTGGAAAACAGTTTGAACTTTTAATGCACAACCTATTTTATAAAGGTTAATGTTTTACAATAGCATGTCATTGCCAGTGACTGTGATGCAGGTTCATTATTAATCCTCTCACAATGCAGACCTAATAAAGCATAATGCTGTCTTTACTATAACAATCTTTTATGACATTCCCATCTTATTCTTATAAGAAGTGTTCCAAGGGCATAGCTAGGATTTTTAGAACTAAATGGAAGCTGGTAACTTACGAATTTAAATGTATGTCCCAGAACAGTTGTAGTACTTGTGGTTTTCAGTCTCAGCCATCCACCCCAGCTATTATTGAATATCATATGTCCCTAGTCCATTGCAGAAGTCTCAGTTCTCGCTGCAGTCTCTCATGGATTTTCTTGCTGTTTTGGCATTTTTCTTACTACTTAGATTCATTCCTTCTAGATGAAAGACTTACTGTATATCAGAACCCATCTATGAAACCAAACACTAATGGGGTATAAGAAGCTGGTGTAAATCCATTCAAGCAATCATTCATACTAACTGGAAGTGTTGCCATGTCCCTTTGCACATGGAAGGTAGAGTCATGCAAGCTATCAAGCATGTAATGCGTGAACTATATTATACCACTGCTACAGGTTTTTCAGCAAACTTACTTCCAGTACTTATGAGTATAGCATGTTTTTATGCACCACCAGGGGGCAGCCAGCATGTGGCTTAAGTGTCTGCCATTTCTTCAGAGAAGCTTGTCATGGAATATTGAAGGTTTCCCTGCCCAGTGTGTCTTCAGTGGTTTAACTTCATCACAGATTTTGTACTGCTGTTCCCACGAGATGCAGGCAGACATCTCTTCTTTGGGTTCTCAGACCAGCCACTAGATTTATTTCCTTACTATTACTTTCTTGCTTTGGTCCCTGACCTGTTAGCACATACTGTTCTCAGTCAAGTAAATCCATCTTTGCAATAGGTTAATGTAGTTCTACTTGAACTTGTGGGATTAGTTTGGAAATGTCCTCCTCACTCAAGCCACCTCATCCATCTGTCTGTATTCTACATTATTAAATTTCACCGTACATGTCAGTTCAGGTATGAGCTAGATATTTAAAATTCATCCTGAGTGTTCTTAACTCCCAAGTCTGACATTATGTCATGATGCACAATTGAAGAGTTCCTTTTACTACTATGTTGTGTTTTGTTTCTAGTAATAATGAAATACTTTTTTATAGCTGATATATATGCATATATGTGTGTTTGTGGCTTCACTTTGAAATATCAAAATACCATAATCTCGAAGTCAAAGTATCGAGATTAAAATCTGGAAAGTGCAGTATTCTGAAAGTTCACAATGTTGAATGTTAGAATGTTCAATTGGCTGTGTAAACACTGTTATGATGTGCAAATTGGTTGCTGTGGTTTTAAGACGTGTTACTTTGTAGTATATTAAATAAGAAGGGAACATGGCTGAGGTTACCTGTGAAACTCTGGTAAGTACTGGAGAGATATATAGTAATGTGTAGTCTTTTAACAGTGAAGTAGTGTTTCTAAGAGAAGGTTGAGGATATTTTTTTGCAATTTAAACAGGCAGCCATGAAGTGCGAAATGGTATGTTTGCCATTTTGTTCTGTAGTGCGATTTCAGAGTTTATATATTTAAGTAGCAGGGGGTGTGGGGGTTGCAGGGGCCTTGCCCCCCTGATTATTTTTGGAGAAGTTTAATATAGTTTTTTTAATTTGATTTTGTATATTGTTGTGGTGGAGTATAGTAAGTGTTGGTTTGCTATGTTTGTTTTGATGTTATGGGAATCGATGTTTTCAGGTTTCGTGTGTATTGCTGTTTTAGAATTTTAGTCTCCGTATTGTAAATTTTGAGATTATGGTATTTTGATATTCCAAAGTGAAACCGTGTGTTTGTGTGTGTGTGTGTGTGTGTGTGTGTGTGTGTGTGTGTGTGTGTGTGTGTGTGTGTGTGTATAAATATATATATATATATATATATATATATATATATATATATATATATATATATATATATTTATATACACACACACACACACATACAGTTATGTTATTCTGCAAAATCATTACCATATGTATGCCTCATTAACCAGTCACCAGTCAGGTATCTTGAATTTGCATAGGCATTGCATAAGCAAGTATTAAGGTGTGAGGGACAGTACATAATACATCAATTGTACTTGTAGGCATGGCCAGTCTTAGAAGTAAGTGAATTAGTTGCCCACCTATAGGGTCATTCATTTAAAATTTATATTTAAGAGAGGAAAAAAATAAAACACTGCCACTTATAATGCACTTCTGTTCAAAATAACAATGGCTGTGGCACCTTGTGAGGAGGGTAGCTTTCTATTTTTTTCCCACAATCTAGACAGCCAGTCAAAAGAGCTATTGGGGCTGTCTGATTAGTTATCTCGATTGAGGGTGGGATGGCAAGAAGTACAAGGCTGGAAAATTTGATGAAGGAGGTGCATATGATATTTACGGGGGAAACTTTATTGAGAATCTCTTGTAATCAGCATCAGGAGGGCATGCGCAGCAATGCAGTGGTTGACGTACAGCTCACACAGTATGGTGTAGATTGTATTACATAAGTAGTTTTTTCCCTTGGTAGTAGATATGAGCACTGGATGCAGCTTTGCAAGAGTAATGTGTATTTGTGTGAAGCACACTGAAATACTATCCTGTAAGCTGGCTACTTTGCATATGAAACAACTGAAATAAATAGCTGTAGTCATTGCATTTTTTCATATTATTACAACTTGACATCTGAGGGATACACAGTCAACAAACTGGATATAATTGGTGGGAAGAGGGGCTGTATGAGGATGAAAATGACTGACCCTATTGTCATTTGCTAAGATTTAATGGTCAGTATTCTCATTTTGCAGGACTATGAGTATTTCTTGTGAAACAAGTTGGAATGCTTTACTATGGCTACTGTTTGTGTGAAATATAGTTGAAATCCACTTTTGTACCTATTATTTTATCACTATGGTTGTTTTTGGACAAAAGTGACATCATTTGCCCAGATTAAACAATCATTGGCTCATTCAGATCAAGTCACATTTGTGTATACTTCGGCTTGACACTCATACCTCCTTATGGTATCCTGACATTTTATGAGGTTGGCTTCCTTAACTGAGTAACTTAGCAAATAATAATAGGCATAAATTTAAGATGTCTTGCACTGGAGATATTAATCCCTGATTGTCACTTGTTATTCATCTTTTCATATTTATTTTCATAGTTTCATAACTGCAAGATCTATGCAGTATTGAAGGGCATGGTATGAAATGTCATGGTAAGCAGCAGAAAAATACACTGCTGTTGTCCATGTATGTACCTAACTATATATATATATATATATATATATATATATATATATATATATATATATATGTATATGTATATATATATATATATATATATATATATATAAAGCATTACATGATGTTGAAGAAAAATGTCATAAATATTTGCATTTTAAGTTGTGCATTTTGAGACAGATTCATTGTTATTTATATTGTTAACTATGCAAATAAGCATATTTGTTTTCATATTCCTGTAAATATTTCAATAAACAGACATTCAGAAAGGAAGTCTGCTATCATATGAAAGCACAAATCTGGCTAAACAAAAGAGATCTGAGACTATTTGTCTAAGATGTACAGTTTGCAAGATATGATACATTTGGGAAATTTTAGAGGATATTATAATCCTGGGTTTATATGTACTGATGTATATTACTGTATTGATATGACTGAATATTGACTCCCCATTATTACTGTAAATTCATAGGTACTTACTAGGCTATTGATCCATTAGGATATTTAGAGACTTAGCCATGTATTCCCATGAAATTTTTCACTCTTATGTTTCAAGTACAAATAATGCAGGGGTGAGCAGAATGTTTGCACATTGACTATCTTTATGAGGGGCAAGGGTGCTAAAGCAGGGGTAAATTTGTGGTTACCCATCCATTTATTCATACTACATTTGAATAGTGTAAGAGAAATGCAATGTTTTATGTGGAGAGGAAGATGTTTCTAAAGAAATGGTATTTTCTGTGATAGCTATATGTCCCTCAAACATGCTCTATTTATGTTGCAAAAGGGATTGAGATCTCTTGATTGTGTATTTATGCCCCCAGTGGACTTGTGAATGTGCAGTAGGTCTAATGGGATATGGTCTTTTGAGACTCTGTATGTGAGGCAGAGATTGCCCCTTAGTATCCCTTATGACACTGAGAAGAGGGATGAGGCCGTGAGACAGTCCACATAACTTTTATAGAACTACAACAAAACAGTCCTGGACAAGGAGCCTCTTCAGAACAGAATGAAATATATCAAAAAACAGATGAGGCTTGCCACAGCAGAAATATAAAAACACATTTAATCACTGCAGTATAAAGTAAGCGCTTTCACGTCTATCCAACGCTTCATCAGACTTTAAACAACTGCACTAAGCCACAACTCATTTAAATAGTAGTACATACAAATATCAACCAATCATGGCCAGCTCAATTACATCACATATTATGCCTCAAGGCATTTAAAAGACAAAAGGCAAAATGCATATTCATAAAAGTATTCCTAAAACACTCTATTGACTACAACATATACATATATATAAATATACAAATTTAATATAAATAGAAACATTTTACTAAAACTATATATATGGTTTTGACACTGTCTCTTGGCTTTAGAAAGGCCTTCTTTGGAGAATCTTGGTGAACTCATGGGAGTTTCTGATGGCACCAAGTTTACAGTCATTAATCTGTAAAATTGGTCAGCCATAAACCCTTCACTATAGTTTTCACTTTGAAGTAAATACCAAAGAGAGGTGGCCAAAAGACTGAACCCTGGAATACACTGTTAGTGACAGGTCTTTTGAAGGAGGTTGAGCAGCCCATCCTAATTTCCTGGATTCTATTTGTGAGCCAGTATGCTATTCAATAACTTATATAGGGGGTTACATTTAGTTGGGATAGTTTACCTATGAAACCTATGTATGGAATGGTGCCAAATTCCTTTGCAAGGTCTAGATATTTGGTGTGCACTTATTTGACCTCATCCATTGCTTCAGTAGCCTTCTTAAAGAAGTTAACCAGGTTAAGTAGTCAGGATCTTCTGAAGTTCAAACTAGCTTGGGTTGAGATTTTGTAGATTACCAATGCCCTTACTCACTTATTCTATAATGATCCTTTTCATAGCAGTACAGATGAGGTGGGTCAGACTTACCGGTCTATAATTTTCTGGGTCCATTGATGGCCTTTCTTTTGCAAGAGGATGCCATTTGTTGTACTCCGTTCATCTGGCACAAAGTCTGTTTGAAGGCTAACATTCAGTAGCCCATATGGGCCTGTTAGGTCCTGGTTCGGGCAGCTGGCCAGTAATTAGCCTAGAATGTTATCTGGCCCCATAGAAGCAGTGTTCTTGGCCTTAGGTAGTTCCTTGAGGATTAGTTCATGTGAGATTTGAGAGGGTGGTATAGGTGTGGGTATGAGAACAGGGAATGTAGGAAGGGGGGTGAAATTAGAGATAAATTTATCCACTAGTAGATTGGCTATCTCCTCTCAATCTGAGTATGGAATATGATTTATTATTAGCTCTGCAAGGTGCTGGGCATTGTTTCTAAGGATTCTAACACAGTTAAAGAAGGCTTTGCTGTAGTCCTTTGTCTTGGTGGCAAAGTTTACCCCATATGTAGCTTTGGTTGATTTGATCAGGGTCCAGAGTTCCTTGTTAAATTTATCAAGTGTCTTTTTTTCATCTTGATATTTACATTTATTTTACATAAAATAGTGCGTGTTTGCATTTAAGTTCCACCACCAGTTTATTTTTGAATTTGGTGTAGTTTTTACTTCGGAGGATGAGAGATGCATTTATGTCGCTATTCACTTGTGCATATAATTTGGCAGTAAATGATTCCACAAAAGCAGTGGGATCATTGAGTTTGAAGGGGATGTTGAATTTAATCAGGTCATTGCTCAGTTTCAGTAGAATAGCCTTGGCATAATCTCTGAATACTGAGGTATTGGAGGACACTTCTGTCTTTATTCTTAAAGTGAACATGACTGATTTGTGGTCTGATTTGACTAGAGAAGGAGTTACTATTGGCAGACAGTAGTGCTCTTCCATACGGAAGAGGACCACGTTAAATATTTTATCACCCCTGACTGCGCTGTAGACTAACTGGTCCAGAGACTTTGCACTAATGTAGTCTAGAAATCTCTGTGCATACATGTTAGAGGATGTATATGTTTCACAGTTAGTGGAGGTGTAGTTGAAATTCCCTATGAGAATGGTGTATGGTTTAATGCATAGGGACTCCATAATAGTTTGGTAGGAGGTTTGAGGTAAGAGGGACATAAAGGGGGTCCTATAATTAGCCATGATATGATAAGGGGTCTTGTTAATAGTAAGAAGGACATGAAGTAATTCCAAATCATTATCTTGTCTGGCTAGTCTGGCCGTAAATTTTAAAATATGGAGAAACTGCCTCCTTTAGTGCCTTCATCTAGTGTAGTGGGCCTGAATGTGTTGTAGACATTGAAAGCTTGTCCTGATGAGGTGCTCTTAATGGGTCTTGAACCAGGTCACTGCGACAATGTATATATGAATGTTTCTCAGGGTAAGGAGTGCTTGCATGGAGTGGAGCTTTTATGTTATCTGGATTTTGTTTTGTTATGTTGGAAACATTTCAGGATTCACATTGCCTAAAACAGACTATGCAAAAGCCTTGAAAGGATAGGTGCAGGCCTTCCCTGGCAAAGCAGTTAGGATAGTCTATCATCTCTTCTCAAGTTGATATATATTATACCCTCTTTGAGTGGTGTCAGAAGGTAAGCCAGTTGTTGAAGTCATTAATCTTTTGCTTGTATTGCAGCATCATTCTTGGTGATAATAAAATGCTGCTCAGTGCTAGGATCATAACTACGGTGCACCCACTTATAATATATGTAGTGGTGCAAGGACTTGAGTGCTTGCATGATGTGCCAAATATCAGCACCTGACCATGACCCTCTCTTTGCACAGTCTGGTGAATGGTGCATTGGTGTGTCTCACAATGGAGTTACCTATGTCTATGATGTTGGATTGTGTGAAGGTTTACCTTATGGGCTTTTGAAGTGAAAGACACTGACTCTTAGATGTATGTTTTAAGGTGCACACTGCTTGTGTTGTGTGGTTGTGAGGTTGCTGAGTGTACTTGTTTCTTAGTTTACATTTAGGAAACGTGTGTGGTTAAGGTAGGTTACTTTTAAACGTCTCAGCATGTGTAGGCCTATGTGTTTGGTCTGATCTGTGTGTGATAGGTTTAGCGTGGTGTTATGCTGCACTGACTTTTTAATGATAACATTGCTGTTTTACTATTTTAATAAGATTTACTGATCACAAAATATTTAGACTTGTTTGACTAATGCTTTTTAACTTGATTTTCAGAAAATGCCCTGGAATGTAAGGGTGTGTGTTGGCTGTAACATTCCACAGCACACATATGTTACTGAGTTTAGACTCTTAAAACGTCTTCAAATCAGTAACTGTATAAGAGGATTATGACAAAGGCTTAGTAAGGAAGGCCCATCTTGAACCGCTGCTAGGGACCCTTCCTAATGTAAAGCTGGCCTTGCTCACAGATATGGCTAGATCATCACAGCTTATGTGGGAGATAGAAAGCAGTATGATTATTACTTCTTTAAATTTTTGGACAATCAAACCTCAGAGTTTTCATAGAATATCACTTTTCTTGTCTAGAGTCACTGTAATATGTAGGAGCAGCAAGTTGGAATACATTACTGTGATCATTATTTTTGTTCATCTTCCTCATGAACAGATATCATGCATGTATACAACTGATTAGTTTTGGGGCTAGGGTTAAGGAAGCATGTTGAGCATATATGACTGACAACAAGCTGAAGTATTTTACTGTGATTTGTTGCTTTACTTCCATCCCAGTCTATCATCAAAGGGATGCAAAGAAAGAATCTATCTTTTGAAATTAGGGATGAAGAGGCTTATAGTGTATATATAGAGATATACAACAGCAGCAATGTGAAATATATGACTGTAGCCATTTATTGTTTTACTTTCATCCCGCTCTTGCATAGGTGGAGCACAGAAAGCGATTATTGTTTGGGGAGTGGTAGGGATGCAAGCACTATTCCCAGATATGGGTTTACGTATCCTTGCAAGCAAGTGCTGTCCTAGTTTATTAAGTAATATTTTATAGCTTTGAATGCTAAGCTTAAATCCAAACAGTTTTTTTGTTCTTGAGCTAAGAATGAATTTTTTTTCCTGACTCATGATTTGTGTTGATGCCATTATTGAATCAACATGTTAGACAAAAGTTGTAAAATATACATCAGAGCATCTAGAACTGCTTGGCTTCTAGGAGTCTAGTGGCCCCTAGACCCCAGATGTAATTCATTTATTTCCTTCACTGTTATTAGCGTGCAGCCTTACCTAGTTAAGGTGTGTTGAAAGCATGAATGAAGAAGCTGAAGAGTATTACAAGATAAGAAAAAAATATGTGGTGCATGGGAGTGGGGTCATTATAGGGGGGAGATCGGGGGTGGGGGGCTTTGTGGTGGTGTGGAAGGGGAATAGGTATAAGGGATGGTTGGCAAAATGGAGTTCTTTACCCATGGCTCCATTTCACCTAAAGTTCTTCCTCATTCTAGGGGTGTTATGTGACTTGTGTCTGAAGAGCATTTGCAAAAAAAGCTCATAGGATTGTGAAATGTCTGCAAATGTACTTTTTTCTGGCAAATGAAAAAAACATTAGTCTTGGAATTTAGAAAAAAATCTGATTGGTTTATTAACACAGTATATAGATTTAATTCTGTCATGTTAGTGACCCAGATTCAAAAATAAACACAGGTAGTTAGAGACCTCCCTGGTATGTGGAGAGCTGGGCTTTGACAAAGTCATTTCTTCATAGAGCAAAGTTTGGGAGAGCCTGTATAGTATGGAGGATCCTGAGCGGTCTGGAGATCTCCTGTGCAGGTAAGAGATCTGCCATGTATGGGAAAGTAACTGTTTAACAAAGGTAAGCATGCTCCATTTCTGCACTGAAACCTGGGGAAAAAGTGGGCAGTTGTTAGTGTGTATATGTGTTTGTGAAACTCTCCATGACAAGAGAACCCCAGTCTATCCCAGTCCGTTTCCCTTTCTTGTATCCTGATAGTATCCTACAGGCAAGATGGACAGGCAACCTGACTGTGATAGACTGTATTTCTATTGTTGAAAGTATGTCACACACACACACACACACACACACACACACACACACACACACACACACACACACACACACACACACACACACACACACACACACACACACACACACTAATAGCTGCCCATCTGACTTCTTGACATAGCTGGGTGTTATTTACTTAGGTTTGTAAATAAGAAAGTACTGAGGTAGAAATAGCCAGCCATTTAAAACTGAAATGTTAAACATGGAGAGAAAAAAGTAAAAAGATGTTTGATATTTAGTGTTTTAAAAAAGTGTGTTATATTTTCAATGATGCACAGATATCTGCAGTTCCTGAAAATAATGCATGGTAGATAGCAGAACAGAGTAAAAAGGCAAGAACCAAAAGAAATTAAAGAAGGTAGCTTTTGTAACATGATGATACTATGCAGTAGTTCACTGGGACTGCATTATGCATTAATTACTGCAAAGTCACGTAGAAGTTTTTTCATATTCAGCATTGGTAGCAGCCATCATTGTGTTCATGGTAACTAAATACATGTGTTCTATGAAAATTCAATTATAGATGCCTTTAACAGTTCAGAGATATGCACATACCATGTACTAATCAAATATTCACGTATTTTACTACAAAGAATAAAATGGTGCATATGTTATACACCTTGCTATATATGGGTACATTGGCTTGGACAGCTGAAGCCTGCACCCCTTTAGGATGCTGCTTCTTTGGAACTGCTGCTGACACCACTGCATATGCCTGCCTGCCTTAATGCTTTACAGCAGACTGTTTGCAGTACGTTGAGAGGTATGAGATGATCTATTGCTATTGCACGTGTCTCTTGCTCATGCGATATCCTGAGAACTTCCTTTGTTTAGTTAAACTTTCTGCTTTACAAGTATTGCAAACCCATAAAACATAGATTTACTAATAGTAAATGAATATGCATTTTACATTTCCACAAATTTCAAACAAAAAAATGAAAAATTATGTGTTCCTGCATTTCTTGGATCTACCTGTTTGGATCACATATTTCTACTAGGGATTTCTGTCAGACATTACAATATTAGAGTCAGTAGCATAAATGCCAGTCCTAGAAAGTGCAGTGTATTGGCTTTGCTCAAAGTCATATGTCTGAGTCTGGAATTCATCTGCTCTTTGTTCTAGAACATTATCTGAGTCATCATATTAGAAGTCTTATTTAGTCATTAAGCCCCATGCAGAATGACTCCATGAACTTGTCATGCATCCTTTAATGCCTTTGGTTCTGATGATTAAGAAACTGGGCTGATTCATTGTTTTTTTTTTTTTTTTTTTTTTGTTTTTATCTGTTACCCATCTTGCTGTGCGTATCATCTTTTTATCCTGGCTGCAATTCTGGCATTTTCCTATCAGGTCTTTCTAAGTATTATTTCTGTCAACGATGCTTTTCTTTTGTTTTTATTGTACACTTTTCTCTCAGTTTTTGTTGCATGTTATTTGGGACTGTCTGGTTGTAGATGCTTTGGCATTACTCACAATTTTGTTTTAGATCTCATGCATTGTTGAACTTACACCTCAAAGTATTCTGCTGATAAAGTTCAAAAGACCTTGTGGCCTAATGGTTGAGGTGTTTGCCTTACAAACACAAGGTGCAGGGTTTGAGTCTCACAAGGGATAATTGTCTAGGCTTAAAATGGCTCGCAAGGGCAGTTAGCCTAGTACTAATCTATAAATCTTCCATTTTTTCTTGGTCATTTTAATCTCATTCTAGCAAGTCTATATAGAGGAGATTTGGTTTAGTCTTTGAAAAAGAGCTCATCCAAAATGACATGGCCAAACAATGTAGAACAAACCGTGCTTTCTGTAGGACTACATCCCAGTGGGTGATGTGCCCTGCACCCCTACTACTTTTACTTTAATGTCACCACCGGGGAAAGTGAATTTTCCTCTTGTAGTCACATAACTTTCCAATTTTGCTGGTGATGAGTTCAAGGTGAACATAGTGCATCTTGTCTTACCCCCCTTCTTAATTGTCATGGCAATTATATCAAGATCTAGTCAATGTTTGGAAAATATGTCCTTTCAGAGCATTGTGGTTGCATCTTTGTTGTCTGCAGACTGTGCTGGCTTCTTAGCTTTAAGTGATTCTGATCTCTGACATTCAGTGGTGTTTCAGTGTTGAGTGTGAGGTGAATGGGATGAAAATCAAGAATTGAAGGACTATGACAATCAATGGTTTCAATCCTCCATATACAGAAAAATTATATTTTAATAGCTGACACCCTGAGTTTTGTAAGAAGAATATATTCAAAAGACAGTTGGTCCGAGCTACTAGAATGTGTTCCACCCTTGAGATTTACATTATCTGAGTCATCATACTAGAAGTGAACATATTGATAGTATATTCTTGGAGAGGGGTTACCCGCACAATTTTTTTTACTTTTACCTGATATGAAGTATTTAGAGGTTGGGGAATCAGATTCTGTCCCTTCTTGGGTTCTGCTTCGACCACTGTTATTTCTTCCAATTCCCCCAGTACTATACCAGGAAATATGAACAAGTTTTCCAAACCCTTTGATTGTAAAATACAATTCAGACTTTAGGTCTGTTAAAGAAATTGCATTTAGAAATTGGAATATCTTCAAGGCGGATGAAGTGGTTTTTAACACACTGGGGGAGATACCCAAAATTTTTCCAAAACACAAAGAAATGTCAGAAATGTATTTGAAAGTGTACATCTTCCACCAGACTATTTATGGGTGCCCATAAATGTGGAGCTTGTCTTCAATGTCCATTTGTTTTGGAACAGGAATTTATTACTTTCGATAATTACTGTAATTCCAAAATTAAGTGGGCTAATGGTAACTGTCTTACTAAGGGGGTTGTTTACATTGCCTGCTCTTCCAATTGTTCTTGCTTTTACATTGGAAAAGACTGAAAGACAGTTATGGAAAAGAATATATGAACATACTTATGACATTTCAAGGCATAATAAAAATAATTATTTTTTTAAACACTCCACCACTTGTCAGAATTTTAGAAAATTTGTTTGGTATTTTGGAGGTTATCCCCCAGAATGAACGAAGGGCTCTCTGGGAAACACGAGTGGAGCAAAGGGAATTATTTTGGCAAATTAAATTAAATGCCTCTATTTTTCCTGGCATAAACAAACATATTTCTGTTTTACCTCCCCTGAAATTAAGGGCTTCATATCTATGAATGTTTTTTTAATTATCATATTAGTTTATTGGTCTTTGATTTATTGTTTCTCATTCACAAAGAAGTCTATTAGTTACTATCTATTCATTCATTCTCTTTTTGATTTATGAAACATTACTTGCTTTGATTTCCATCTGAGCACAATTTTAAAATGAATGTTTTTACAAATGAATGTTTCCATTAGTGCGTGCCCTTTTATATTTTTAATCATATTCATTAAGTAAGTACACCCTAATGTTATGGTTTGATACGCATTCACCCTCATGAATATTTATTGAAGTGTTATATGATCTCTTACTGCTTTTATTTAAACTGAGGTTAAAGACTGGGAATTGATTCTGATGAAGTCACATTTGTTTTAGGGGTGAAAGCGCTTAACCATTTTATGTCTTTCTAAATAAACATTATTTGTTTTCAACTTGTAACTGCCATCCTTGGTTTGTTTTTGGACTTCTTTGCCATACTGTGGTTTAGTATATATAGTTTCCGAAGGAAGAAGTTGCTACTGGGCAATGTTTCCAGATCACTACACATCCTTTTACACTACGTGAGCTGTTTTACTTATTATGAGAATCAAATCATCCAAATCAGGTGTCATGGTTCATCTGGAAGAGATGAAGTATCTTTGGATCTTGTTTATGTGGGTAGAGAAATAGCTGTGAGACTGACCAGTGAGTAGGTTCAGTAGTCGCAGTGTCTTCACTGCAGGCACTGTAGCTAATTCACAGCATAGAGCTCTCAATTACCAGCCAGTCCTTGTCCTAGTCCTTATCTATGACTATGGTCACAAGCTTTGGGCAGTGGCTATAATGATGGACATTTGCAAGTGAGAGTGGAGTTTTCACAGTGTTGCTAAGTTCACTTGCCCTCACAGAGTAAGAAGCACTGCAGTCCAGGAAGATCTTGGAGCCGAACCACTAAACTCTGAGTTGAGAGGAGGCAGTCTGAAACCTGTTTTTTTTCAACTCTAGGCAGATGGCTTCACCGACTGTACTCTTTTCCTAAGTCAACTCCAAAGTTGCTACACCAATGTGAATGGGAATTGCCTCTAACGTGACCTTGTCTTAAAAGATTTAATTTCTACTTTTGTTGATATACAAGTGTAATTCTGGTAAAAATATTGTCCCCAAAAATATGACAAAAATTATGCCTGTCTTTCTAAATCTTATTCACTGACCCCTGCTACTGCTACACAAAGGTAAAAAAGTTGATTCAGCCTCTTAAATTATTTCCCTAATATTCTATAGTAGATTTAGCATATCCATGATTTGTTGGATGAGTAGCTTTTCTAATCACCATAGCCGAACCAGTTGTTTCCTTTTTTGCATTGCTGTGTTTAATTTTTCTCCATGAGTTTTTAATGTGATGCACAAGTTTAAAAAGCATAGATAAAACAGTGTACAATTTCTGATCAGAAAAATAATGCTTATTATACATATATCAATGTCTCATTTATACTGTTTGTAAATCCCCTGATCCTTTTTAAATCAGATTTCTCAGAAATTATACTTTATTCTCCTTACCTTTTCCTTTTTCATTGGAAAATAAGTTCTTTAACACCATTGTAGTGTTTCCAAAAAAAAAAAAAAAAACAGCAGCTAAAGAGAGGAACTTTTGCATACCACAAGACGCGTCAGTTACACAAGCTTTCTCACTGCCATTTCCAGATATATACCCCATGACTTATATGAGGAACATGCATTACATTACTTTGATCACTGCAAGTTAACCTTAATACCATGCCGTGGATACAATGGACTGTTGATATCAGTATCTTTTTTTTTTTTTTTTTTTTTTACATTTTCAAGAACATTTTAATAATGAACTTTAAAATTCTTAGAGTCACATTTAATTCTAAAACAGTCCATGTATCTGTTGCATGACAAATTTAATTTTGTATAATTTCATGAACCTCGCTCTGTAACTCTTGTCTGCTTCAGTTTTTAGTTTGTGCTTTCATGAAAAAGGACTGGTTATGGCAATTCTGCTTGCTTCTTTTTGGATCTATAACTCTAGAGTATTTGTCTTGTATAAATTTCTTTAGAAGTTTATCATTAGATCAATGTTGCAGTCGGCTTAAGGAATATGGGACACCTGGCAAGGACTGGACCCAACAGGCCTGCTTTCCAAAGCTTTAGGGCTCCTTCCCTGCACCCTAGCCACTGTTATACAGGAGTGATGCATTGATAACAGGCAGCTATGGCTGTAAATACTTCAGAACCTTCTTGCTGCTGAAGAGTGAGCTCCCCACAGGCTTCAGCAGATTTACTGTCAGCACTTCTCTGAAGCTGAACAGATAAGTTGCCTGTTGGAGATTACCTTAAACACTTATTAAAAAAATAAAGTAAAATAAATAAATACATTTTTTTTTATATTTGACTTTATGGTATTTTCCTCAGAACTTCATAGTTTCATAGGTAAATGCAAGGCAATCAACCCGCAGACCATTTCAAGCCTCGTCAAAAAAACACTATTGCTGAATTTCCTTCTAGCCTGAAGGAGGCAGGACAAAATAGTCCGGGAAAGAATTTGCAGCTGTCCATCCAATTATCTATGTTTACCTTGAAGGTGGCAAGGGTGCTACACTGCTTGAAATATAGTGGAAGTTTGTTCCAGAGGTAGGGTATATGTTGGTATATGAATCTGTCTCACCAGTGTGTCTTACTTGTCTGCTGATGAAGGTTTAGTTCCTTTAACTGAGTACTTGATGTGCCATTAGTTCTACAAAAGGATAGCAGATCTAATAGGGATGGATTTTTCATGGCACAAGAGGCTAGACATAGATCTCCATGGAGTAGTCTGTAAGAGACTAAGCACAGAGAAAGGACTGCCAGTCTGTCCTTATAACTAAGATTTTTGCTTTGAGGCCACTGATCTTTTTAGTTATGAATCTCTGAGGTCTATCAGGTTGTGTGATGTGCGTAGATAAATACATAAAAAAGAAAATAAAGAGTGCACCATCAGCTGGAATTCAAACTTGTCAGCAAATAACTCCAAGTAACAACCTGTTTAAATGAAACTTCATTTATTGCAAACGAACAGGAGCTGCAGCAAGTGATAAAAGTTAAGCGCTTCGTTGACACCCAACGCTTCATCAGACATAAAGACTTAATGAATCTGGCTCCTTTTAAGCATATGTTCACATGATGTCATAATTGACTTAGAGACAGATATTTACAAATTAGTAAAGGTAAAAATACTGTTGTTTAAATACATCATATGTTGAAGTCATTAAAAACATTAAAAACCATGAATAAATTTTAATAAGAATAAACATACATGTAATAAAAATAAGATAAAATAAACCATAAACAACTCTAATGGTTTAATGGTCTGGAAGCTAAGAAAGGCTTGATAGAAAGCCTTTCATTGAGTCCAAATTTGTGTGCTTGTAGTTTCACAATCCACTTGCCCTCTTTTTCTTCTACTCTGTCTTTAACATTACCCAGTCTGTTATCTGTCTTTACCAGTTCAAGAACCTGAAATTTAAAAGTGTGGTTGTCACCAACATCAATAACATGTTTAGCAAGTGCATTTAATGCATTGCTCCTGGATATTGCATAGATGTGTTCTCTAATTCGTTCTCTTAGGGATCTAGTAGTCATGCCCACATAAAACTTCCTGCAGGACTGGCATTCAGCTAAATAAACCAGATTCCTAGATTTACAAGTTGCACAATGTTTGAAAATGTAATTCCTTTGTGTGACAGGGTGTGTGAACATGTGAGTATTGGCTATGTGCCTGCATTGGTTGCAGGATGAACAAGCAAAAGTGCCATGCCGTGTGTTGGTGTTGTCATTGGTATGAACTCTATCATAACAAAGTAACCTATTCAATGACAGCATATTATAAAAATATGCTGTCATTGAATAGGTTACTTTGTTATGATAGAGTTCATACCAATGACAACACCAACACACGGCATGGCACTTTTGCTTGTTCATCCTGCAACCAATGCAGGCACATAGCCAATACTCACATGTTCACACACCCTGTCACACAAAGGAATTACATTTTCAAACATTGTGCAACTTGTAAATCTAGGAATCTGGTTTATTTAGCTGAATGCCAGTCCTGCAGGAAGTTTTATGTGGGCATGACTACTAGATCCCTAAGAGAACGAATTAGAGAACACATCTATGCATATCCAGGAGCAATGCATTAAATGCACTTGCTAAACATGTTATTGATGTTGGTGACAACCACACTTTTAAATTTCAGGTTCTTGAACTGGTAAAGACAGATAACAGACTGGGTAATGTTAAAGACAGAGTAGAAGAAAAAGAGGGCAAGTGGATTGTGAAACTACAAGCACACAAATTTGGACTCAATGAAAGGCTTTCTATCAAGCCTTTCTTAGCTTCCAGACCATTAAACCATTAGAGTTGTTTATGGTTTATTTTATCTTATTTTTATTACATGTATGTTTATTCTTATTAAAATTTATTCATGGTTTTTAATGTTTTTAATGACTTCAACATATGATGTACAACAGTATTTTTACCTTTACTAATTTGTAAATATCTGTCTCTAAGTCAATTATGACATCATGTGAACATATGCTTAAAAGGAGCCAGATTCATTAAGTCTTTATGTCTGATGAAGCGTTGTCAACGCAAAGCTTAACTTTATCACTTGCTGCAGCTCCTGTTCGTTTGCAATAAATGAAGTTTCATTTAAACAGGTTGTTACTTGGAGTTATTTGCTGACAAGTTTGAATTCCAGCTGATGGTGCACTCTTTATTTTCTTTTTTATACGATTTGGACTTTTGAATAAGAGTGCTTTACCTGGCAGTGTGTTTTTCTTTGGTTGCTGTAGATAAATACATGTCAAAAGGTGCATTATATTCAGTAATGGGTCTGATAAGATATGAATAAAGGGGAATTATGACTTCTTTGGATCTAGTGGATGTGCCATTGGAAATTAGATGGACCATATAAAAGGCTTTCTGAACTACTATAGAGACATGATGATCAAGTGATAAGGAGCTATTAACAAGAGTACCCAGATTCCTTACTATAATGTCTGATCAGAGGGATGCATCTCCTGTATGGTAAGTGAAACTGTTTTGTTTACCAAAATGAACTATGCTACATTTGTTTTGCATTTAATTTGAGACCATTGTCCTTGCACCAATTATTAACATGGTCTAAGCCATTTTGGAGCACTTGTGTGTCAGTTGAAGATCAAATGCAGGCATCATTGATAAAGGACTTGGCCAGGTATACATATAGTGTGTGCAACCACTGTCCTGCTTCCTTTAATAAAGCCAAATTGATGACAGTCCAGAGTTATGAAATTTTCTGTCTGGATTAATGAAGTCTAAGATAATGAGCTCCATAGCTTTACATATGAGGCTCCTAAGAAAAAAAAATGGTCTATAGTTACTATGGCCACCCTTGTGTAATGGTATTACAATGGCTGTTTTCCAGGCTTCAGGAATGTAACCAGTGGAGAGGACTAAATTAAAGAGGTTAAGTAGGGGTTCAAAAAGGCCACATTAGGCACAGATAATCAGGCAACCTGGTACATTGTCAGGGCCCATGGAGAAAGTATTCTTAGTTTATGAAAGGGCTGAGAGAGCTTGTTTCATAGAAATTAGAGGGGGTGGCTGGGGTTGTGGAACCTGTGGGATAGCTATGACTGCAGCTGGAGTAACATTTGCACCAAATTTATTTGCTAGGATATTAGCTATTTCCTTTGGGTCAGAGAACACTGTTAAGTATTAGTTCTTCACTTTCTGATGTAGTAGAAGAAATTTTTGCAGTTATTTTTGGTTTTAATGGCTATTTTAAGTTAACACAAAACTTTGAGCTTCCTAATGGTTCCCTTAAGCTGTTGTTAGTTTGCTTAAGTGTGCTCTTAAGGTAGGTAGAATGAGAGTTCTTATGAGCATTAAGCAGTTTCTTTCTCTTATTATATAATTTATTTATATGGGTATTCCACCACAGGTGGTTGTTTTAAACTTCTCGATATATTAATTGCAGGTAGGGATTGCTTATTAATATAACTATTTAAGCGAGAGTAGAGGTTAGAGGCATAGGTAGCAGCTTTAGCAACAGGATCATTCAGAGGAGGATTACAGCAGAATTTATTTAAGTCATGAAGTAACTGAAGAAGATTTTCTTTTGAGAAGTCTGTAAACACAGAGGCTATTTACAGGGGAAGTACTACCAGTTTTAAAGGAAACGGTCACTAAATTGTAGTAATTGTAGATTTAATAAGACATGATGAGACATATGGAGCTGTGCAAGAAGTGGCCATATTTGTGAGAACTAGATCCATGCTATTGAGAGCCCTTGCAGAATGGTTATTTGTGAGAGTTAGCATTTATAATGTCAAGGAAGTGATGGGCATGGTGACCACTGGCAATGGAGGTCAGCTAGTTTATTGATGAATAGTTGAAGTTGCACAGTAGAAAGGTCTTAGGTTCAAGGGGGTTTCAGCTAATGTGTTATAATAGCAATCGTGCTTGTAAGGGGATATAGATGGCGTTCTGTAGCTAGTTATGAAGATGTAATTAGTCTTGTTTAGGGTGATTTGGACTTCTTTGAGGGAAATTTTGTGTAAAATTGTCTTTTTCTTCTAAAACTAACCATAGTTTGCTTCAGAAATTTTATAGTTGGGCTTCAACTTAATTTTTTCAACAAAATTACTTTTTTGTCATAGACAGACACCTACCCTTCTCAGCTGCACTGACTGCTTATCAGACACTGTACTCTGCTATAAGCTGTTCCTGAGTCCTTGTCAGGGTTCTTTGACTCCTTTGTGAATTTTAGTAAAGTTTGTGAGGAAAAGCATTACTTTGTTGCGAGAAGCTTGGGCGTGTGTGTTTGTTGTTTGTGAATGAAATTTTTTCTATTATAACTACTTTTTAGTCTGGAAGTTTCATTGACACTTCTTAGTTCGACTGTCCATCTGAGACACTCTGTTCACAGCTAGAGCATGGACCTGGGTATTGATAAGACTTCCACTTCTTCCCCAAGTTGTAAGAAGAAAACAATGTTTGTGAGGCTTCTGTATTGAATCTGTGTACCAGGTGTCAGGCATGTCCTCTGTGGCTTGTTTTGTTGATATGCAGGAGATCCATCAGAGTGCATATCCACAAAACAAACAGCACCAGAATTACCCATTCCAAAGACTTAACTACCCCGTCTGTGGAACAGGCTCCCCATCCATGTGAAGCAGAGTTCCTCCCTAACTCAATTCAAGTGCATCTTGGACGATTGGATGGGGAACTGTAAATTCATCCCTAGTTTGGCACCTATTTCTCTAGTGGACACAGGTAACCTGTAAATGGTGCCTCTCCCAGACCCATGCTTACACTTATCAAGGGTATCAGAACTTGTCAGACATTTGGGATGCATGGCTAGGGTTAAAAAGGCTCTTGTGGTCGTTAGCCTAGTAAACAACTATGAACTTAATTGATAATTGATTGACTTAAATGTTAAACTGTGTTTTACTGAATTCAATTTGAGCGAATGGAGCTTGACATTCGTTTATGTGAAGTTGATGTTTTGATGTTTATATATATAGATATATATATATATATATATATATATATATATATATATATATATATATATATATATATATTCACATTTGGTGGGTTTTGGGTTTTGAATGTGCATTTGACTAAATCAAATACAATATGCAGTTCTACAAAATGAATGTAAACCCTGAAAGACTTCCTAGCCAAAAGCTGGCTCTGTTCTTGCTCAACACCAGGGTAAACTATATCCCTAAATGTAAACAAATACCTATTTGTGCCTTATTTCTCCTAACTCTCCCTTCTACATTCACTTCCTTACTTCTATCAATTTCTCTCCTTGGATTTCTCTCTAAATATACCATAAACCTGCTTTTCGCTCACTTCACATTGCAGTTCTTTTTTGTACTAACTTAATTTTAATTTCTCTATAAAGTGGCTAAAATTTCTCTAACTTTTAAATTATTGTTATATAATTTTCATCTATTCTTAACCAATGTTTTCATATTATATCTAATTTGGTATAATTATTTAAATTGTATTTGTTTTTTATTATTTTTAAAGACTGCAAAATTATTACTCTTAAGATGTTTTGTATTAATTTGGAGCTTTTCTCCCTGGGCCTCCACTGAAAATGGATTCTTACCCAGTCAGACTTTCCTGGTAACCAAATGTCAATAAATAATAAATAAATAAGAAGGGTCAAAGAAGAAAGGAATCACTCTAAAAGGTTACAGTTAGCAATGGGACTCCTTCCCTTGATTTCATGTGGTTCCACCACATCCTTGTAGTCAAACTGGCCTGTGCTGTCCTGTCTTGAACCAGATGCTTTCTCAGGAGGTAACAGAATGGGTTTATTCAAGATTTTTCTGGTTTCAAACAAAGAAGAAATCTGGACACCTGTTCTATACCTTTCTGTTGTAAACCTGCACATCATTGTTTCAAAGTTTAAAATGCTTGCTCTATAGTTTGTGTTCCTTCCACTTTTCTGGTAACTTTAGATTTAATAGATATTTACCATCATATTCCAGCCAACAACAATTCCAGAAGCACTTTGCATGTCTCTATGTCTAATGTGTATTTTCAGTTTGCTGTTTTGTCCTTTTGGTTATCTACAGCCTTAAGAGTCTTTGCAAAGTGTCTTACTCCTGTAATAGCCCATTACAGGTTTCAGATCCTTCACATTTTCTCTCATCTAAATGACTGTCTGATGTTTACTGATTCTTTCAAATCTCTGGCTTGAGTAATAAAGCTTTTTCCTCAGGTTGGCATTTCAGTAAACAGAGAGAAATCCTTTCTCATTCCTTCAAAAAAGATAGTGTTTCTAGGATATCTTCAATATACAGTTATATTGGCTTCCCTTCTCAGGTGTTTTCAAACTGGACTCAGGCATCTGCCAGGGAATATCTCAGATTTCTAGGTTTTATGGCCTCCCCTATTCTTGTGATTCCCTTGGCCAGACTCCACACGAGAAAGATTCAATGGTTTGCCAAGTCAGTTTGGACTCAGTCCCAGCACCCTCTATCATTTCAAATTCCAATGCTTGGCATTGAAAAGAACAAGTTAGATTGGTGGGTGAATCAATAGTCTGTCAACCCAGGTCTCTCCTTCTCCCTGCCAGCCCCCGCTTAGTCTCTAATAATAGATGCTTCAAACTTTCTTTGGGGAGTTGTGTCCAAGGAAGTGAAAATGTGCAGAATTTGTGGAACAGACAAGACAAGACTTGTTAATACATATAAATGTCAAGGAAGTTATGGCTCTAATAAATACTGTGAAATATCAGAACCATTTTTTGACTCCATGCCCTCTGTTAGTAATAACCAACAACACCACAGTAATGTGATACATAAACAAACAAGAGGGAATGAGGTCCTACCCCTTTTTAGACTAGCTGTGTTATTCTGATATCTAGAATCTCAGTTCAGTTTATCCCTCCAGGCAGCAAACATTCTGTCAGAACAAAACATTGTGGCTAACAAGCTGTACAGGGCCAGGACAGACTCTCAAGAATGGAACACACACAGGGCAAGTATGGGGTTTGTGGTGAATGTGTCTGAATGTGTGAGAGAGTTAATGGGGATTTTCTCTGCTTACACAATACAGCTGTCAACACTTTTAACTTCCACAGGAAATGCTAATCTGGTCTCTGTGGTAGTTAACTGCAATTCAGAGATATACAAATTAGCCAACAATGAGGCCTTTCCTCATTGCAGCTAATGTGTCTCTGAATCGCAAATCACCATATTGTGGAACAGGGCCTTTGAGGATATTTTGAATCCTTAGAATGGTCTCCAACTGCAGCATTTACTGACAGAAAAAAAAAAACAGTTAATAGCTTTACAAATGCAACAGATATTTTCAAATGCTAGAAAACTCCCATTTTCATGCTTTCCATTTTATAGCCTGTTCAGTTTTAAAAAATCCCATGTCTGCAGCATAAAATGACATTAATCAGAACTTCTGCCTGTATAAAAACAAGGTAAAATGTTATCTTTTAATACACATATAATATAATCAATACACTTTTATACCCCTAGCAGACCCAGAACACAGCATTGTATTGCTTATATCCTTCCTTTATCTTGTTACAGTAAAAAAAGAAAACAGATATATTACAGTCAATAATAAGTACTTTCTTCCTTTAATATCACTAGCATAACCTGCAGTCACTAAGACTCCCAACACACATTTAAAATCCTTTGTGTAATATACAGAACTACTCTACAATCAAACGTGAAATTTACTTCAAGAAATTTATCAGACAAGTATTACTAAGAAAAATCATTTTTATACTTATAGTTGCATCTTCAATCCTTTCTATGTCCCTTAAGGATTAATGACAAAGTGTGAATTATGCCTTAGATTCTGCCAAGTAATTTAGTAGTAGGCAAACTTCCAGTGTTTTTTGCCATTTCTTCTTACATCAGTACAATTCTCCCATGTAAACTGCATGTAGTGGAAATAACACTTCACATTTCTTCTATTTACTTCCTAATTTCATATTATTGCTGATCTTCCTCATGATCTCAGTCACACAGCACTGGTCTCTGGTTTAAGTCTAAGGTACTTCTGAGTTTCTTAATCAGTTAATGGTCTTTTTTACTGTCACTCAAACATTTTCCTTTGGAACAATGGAGAAAGTTTCACTGATAAGTCCTCTCTGTGGACTTTGTTATTGTCAGAAGAATGAGAAGTAGAGATTTCATCAGCTTGGTTGGTCATGTTTTGTTTGGTAAACATTTTTATGTTTTCCACAGCCTGTTCTTCATCCAAAATGTCTTTAATCTTCCAGGATAAAATATTCTAAAAACAACTGGATATAGCAACTTGAATCTCACAACTGCCACCTACATCCATTGATCACAAGGATAAACTTGCTTTTGTTCTGTCAGGTACACAGTGAATAAAAATCATTTTCACAAACACTCTGGTGTTCTCAGTTTTAACGATTTTCCCTTCTGCCACAAATTTATCAGGAGAAGTTCTTACTGTTGATGTGACCGCATCTTTACTAATATAGGTCTCGCTACTTTCTAATAGTCAGATTTGGAGCATACACACAGTGTATTCTTTCAGTTAACAACTCCTCCTGTGGAATATATTTGTACTTTCATAAAACCAATGCAATCTATTTTTTTTCTAGTTTCACTGGTACAGCAGAAACTTTCAGAGTTTTTCTGTGTACTCTGTATTCTAACTGTAGAATTTTTTGAAACAGTTCTTCTTGAGAGGCCTCACATTCAGATAGTTTTCTTTCATTTTAATGTCTGATTTCTGCAGTTTTATCAGCTCATTTGAATAGCTTCTTAAAGCTTTTTTTATTCAGTATTCAGGTCCATCTAGCATGGAGCTGGTCCCTATTATACCTATCCACTCTCTTAGCTCTTCATGTGAAGTGCTTTTCTGTACCTGGCATTTCAGTACAGAAAAAAATACAGGCACTCTCAATAATGCCTGCTAACACTTTGTGCCTGGGGCTGCCACCTTTGTCTCACCGTTGCTATGCTACTGCCTATATCAAATCTAAAACTGCTTTTTACTGAACAGCTAAAAGACTCTACCTCACCGGAGTTTTTATTCCTATTTTCTGTTTACTTTCTCCTGATTTCTTCTTTGCTGACATCCAGACAATGTAGTTACAAAACCAGTAGCTGAATTTTGTCCATATTGTTAAGTTTTACTGCCTTTTTACACTGCTTTTATTTTTATTTATTTATTAATTTATTTTTGCTTTTCATAGTGTAGGTATCTTGGAATCCATCTTCTGCCATTAATGTCAGTTATATTTGTCTTTGCTAATTTTTTTCCAACATTTCCCTTCATGTTGGATTCAGCCACCAGCAATATAGTTGAAATAGATAATCTGCTTTTTCTGCCTTCGGTCTGTCAAGAACTAGTGAAAGAATGAATCCTGTCAGTGCAATGTTGCCATATTCCAACACTGCAAACCCTGTAAAATACTACATATTTTCTTTAAATATCTATAAGACCTTCTTGCATTTGTTCTTTGGCATTTGTACAATTGCTTGGATTTTTTCCAGATTAAGTTTCAGACCTTCTGATGTTAGAATATTTCCCAAGTATTTCAGATTTATCACTCTGACTTTTATTTGTTCTTATGTAGCTTGAAATTGTGTTGTATCCTCTTAATGGCATATAAAATCTGAAGGCTTCTTAACCCTTTTCCAACAGAAACCCTCATTTGTATCTAGTGCTAAGAAAAACACATTTGGCTTTCTTAAAAACCATATCTTCAGCTGCAAGCAGTGATCAGTTCTGTCACTTAAGAAGTCTGTTAATAACTTGTGGATCAATACAAATGAGATTTTTTTTCTTTGAAACGCTGATCATACTATCCACCTATTCATTTAGCTCTAATTGCATCACAGTAAGACCTAGGCTTTCTATACTTTTCAGTTCTACTCAGTTTTACTTCTGAGTGCTACAGGCACTTTCATGGTAGCATGTATCAATGGTGTACCATTAGATGTTAAGTTGTCTATCTCGCCTTCATTCTTGCTGGATGGGTTCGGAGCAGACCTCGGCTCCGACTCGGCCACTCTAAAAGCTCGAGAGTTGGTTCCACCGGCTCGAGGCTCCCCTTATATCCCACAGTGCTAGGCGTGAATTACCTCAGATCTCGTTTGCCGCTACAGCGATCGAGGTGTTTGGTTTCTACCGGCTTCAGGTGAGTTATTGTAGAGTAAAGTTTAGTCTACTTAAACCCCTTTAATTTTATTCAGTATTGTTATTTCCCTTAGTTTAGTGGATTCAGACCCCTTTTTCTCCCTGTTTCCAATCTTTTTTTCCACAAAGAACTTTTGTTCTTCCCTACAGGCCTTTGGGCCTTTCCATCCCCTTAGGGAGTGTTTGTGTTTTTGTTAGGGAACTAAAAACATGGGATATTATAATTTTAGTTATAATTTTTTGAGTTTAGTTTTGTGTAAAGTGTAATCAGTGTGTTTGAGAGTGTGTGTGATTACACTTTCCTTAACAATGTCTAAGGACTCAAAGGTCTCAGGCTTCAAGAAGTGTGACTCATGCTGTCAGAAAATGTCTCTGACAGATGGTCACACTTCTTGTGTGTACTGCCTGGGACCTTTACACCTGCAGGACTCTTGTGCTGTATGCCATGGCTTCAGCCCTAGAGTCCTGCAGGAAAGAAAAAACAAACTCATTTTAAGGGGTTTGCTTAAGCCTGAAGGTTCCCTAACTGCTACCTCGGGAAAACCTTCCAAGGCTTCTAAGACCTCGACTCCAGCTTCTGAGTCGAGGCCTAAGGCTTCGAAACCTACTGCTACATCAGCTCCGGCTGGAGCCGATGAGTCTTTGACTACAGCTTCTGTGGTTCCCTCGGCTCCGGCTGGAGCCGAGGTATTGGAAATTCCTGGGTTGGCTCCGATCAGACCATCGGAGCCGACATCTAGAAAGAGGTCTAGGTCACCATCCCTTGGCTCCGTTCATTCAGCTCCAGCGTCTCCCTTGCTGTCTGAACGGAGCCATAGATCTCACTCCTCTAGGTCATCGAGGCTTTCGGATCATGACCTTCAGAGGGTAGTGAGTCAACTTCTAAAGTCCGAGGCACTGGCCCAAATGCTTCAGAGCCCGACTCATCAGTCGATGCTTCAACCTATCCCTCTAAATGTTCCTCCTCCGACTCCTTTGAGCTCGGAGCCGGGGCGTCTCGGAACCGAGACTGTGGTAGCGTCGGAGCCGATACAATTGTCTTCTGTTCCGTCGTCGGCTCTGATTTCTTCCTTTGAAGAATCTCGGCGCCGGACTTCCCTCGTTGGCTCCGAGGGGGTGAGTGGCATCGGACCCTTGTCCTACCCCGCTCTCCCTCTCGGTGCTTCGGCGCTGGTGAGTTCGGCTCCGACATCGGCCTCGGAGCCATCTCTGTCGGTGCCGAGGGAGGTTCTCAGCTTCTTGGAGTGGGGACCTCTGGCTCTGCCTGACAGGGGTGCATTCGAGGTCATGCGGAGTGTGTTGGAACCTGGTTCAACTCCACAGTCGGCTCCGTCCGCCCCTCCCTCTTCGGTGCCTCAGGTGATGTCTACTCTCTCCCTCATCCCTGACCGCAGAGAGCCAACTCTTCAAGAATCCCCTGTGGGGATTTCATCCTCTTCCGAGGCCTCTCCTGATTTGGCAGGGGAGCCTCCTAGGAAGAGAAAGTGTAAGAGGAAACACATAGACTCACCTGAGTCTGTCACCTCTGACACAGATTTAGAGGATTCCGAGGGTTCCCCCTGTTCCCCTTCTGAAGATGTCTCCTTTGCAGACATTCTAGAGATCCTTAAACAGAGGGGAAATTGGCCAGCCCTTAACCCTTCGGAGGATGAATCTGTGTATCTTGAGGCGTTTGGCTCTCACCCTTCCACCTCCTGGGTGTCCTCCCCCTTTGACCCCCTCATGCAGGTGGTAGCAAAGAAAGCCTGGACGGCTCCTGACTCAGTGGACCCTACCCCCAGGAGACCTTCAAAGTTTATAACAGCACCAACTGATAAACAATTTCTGACCAAAGGAGTTACTGTGGATGCTATGGTGGTAGCTGCTGCCACCAAGAAGGAACTAGCTGATCCTTCTGTGCCTGTCCATCCTCCTAACAAGGAATCTAGGTCTATGGACAGGTACGGGAAGCGGATGTTTTCATCATCGACCTTTGCAATGCGTTCGCTGAACTACCTATGCCATTTCACTCGTCTCCAGAGAGACTTGATCAAGGAAGCGAGTGAGATGTTGAAGGATCCTACGGCTGCAGGTTTTCAGGAAAAAATGAACGCCCAGCTGACTACCCTGAATTCTATAGCTAACTCCTCCATGCGCCTCCTTTCATATGCGGCTGATGGAGCGAGTAGAGCCGCAGGGACAGGTGTCGCCTTACGCCGGCATGCCTGGATGCGACTATGCAATTTTGCAGACCCCTTTAAAACGTCTTTCACTAATTCCCCGTTTGATGGATCATCTCTCTTTGGTCCTCAAGTGAAAGAAACCTTGACTAGGTGCGAGACGGATGGCAAAACTCTGTCTGCCGTCAGAGTCCATTTTTCTACTCCTTCTAGACCTTACCCCAAAGGCCAGAAAAGTGGAAAAATGTGGTTCTGCAAACAATCTCAAGGGAATTTGCCTGACGCACAGAGTCGGTTCCCCTCCAGAGGCAGAGGAGGGAACAATAATGGTAGACGTCGCCCTAGAGGCAGAGGGGGTCCACAGAACCAGGGCAATCGAGAAACCTTTTCCGATAAGCCCTTCCAGCATCCCTGAGGTGTTGCCCGACTGTCCACCTTCGGAGGCAGTCGGGGGAAGATTGTCACTGTACCCAGAAGCCTGGCTATCCCTAACTCAAGACAAGTGGGTACAGTCCATCATTTCCGAAGGCTATTCCATTCCCTTCGTTCGCATTCCAAACCAATCAAAAAAATCCCTCCCAGATGTTCCACCCGCTCAAAGGGATCTTGCAGCTTTGGAAATTTCAAAGCTGCTCGTAAAAAGAGCAATTCAGCCAGTTCCAGCAGACCAGCAAGGATCCGGAATCTACTCCAGGTTCTTTTTAGTTCCAAAGAAAACAGGGGACTGGAGACCAATTTTGGATCTCAGTATCTTGAACAAGTCCGTCAAGAAAACAAGATTTCGGATGGTCACGCTACAGTCCATCCTTCCCCTATTGGGAAAGGAAAACTGGATGTGCTCTATAGACCTTCAGGACGCGTACTATCATATAAAAATGAACAGACGCTCCAGAAGATTCCTCCGCTTCAGGCTGGGAACCAGTCATTTTCAATTCAGAGCCCTGCCCTTTGGACTCACCACTGCCCCCCTGGTGTTTACCAAATGCATGGCAGTGGTAGCTTCTCACCTGAGACGTCAAGGATTCCAGGTGTTTCCATATTTGGACGACTGGCTCCTCACAGCTCCCACCAAGCATTTTCTTCTAATAGCCAGAGACTACATCTTTCGCATTTGTCAAAAGTTAGGCATCTCAATAAATTGCGAAAAGTCTGTTTTGTCGCCTTGTCGTGCTATTACCTTCATAGGCGCAAATCTAGACACAGTCAACATGTCTGCAAGACTAACAGATCAGAGAATAACAGACATACGCAAACTGGTCTCTCTTCTCTTCAGCAGCAACAGAGTCAAAGCCAGGTTAGTTCTGAAAGTATTGGGGATTATGGCGGCTGCCATACCTCTGCTTCCATTAGCCAGATTCCACATGAGAATCCTTCAATGGATGCTCTTCACACAATGGTCATACCAGCAACTTCCGATGTCCCACACCATTATGATTACGCAAACATGCAAGAATCATCTTCTGTGGTGGATGTCTTCCCCTCAGCTCTTCTTGGGAAGACCCTTTGTTCCTTCCCCTCCGGTTGCTACACTGACAACGGACGCCTCCCTGATCGGGTGGGGGGGGGCATTATCAGGGCAGAACTGTCCAGGGCATATGGCAACCAGACGAATGCCACTTGCATATAAATGTTCTAGAGATGAGAGCAGTGCTTTTAGCGTTGCAAGCCCTTCAAGACTCTCTTGCCTTGGGAACGATAGCAATCCAGATGGACAATATGTCTGTAGTGTGGCATATCAACAAGCAAGGCGGAACCAGGTCCTATCCCCTATGTCGAGAAGCACTCAGACTGTGGCAATGGGCGATTTCTTCTCAGCGTTTTCTGATAGCAACGCACATCCCCGGGAAGTCCAATCAGATCGCAGACAAGTTGAGCAGAGCTATCCTCATGCCTCACGAGTGGTCTCTGAAAGATTCTATTGTGAGAAAAATTTTTCTCAAGTGGGGTCAGCCTTGCTGCGACCTTTTTGCTACTCCCCAAAACAGCAAGTGCAGAGATTACTTCACCCTTTTCCCGTTACCAGGTCAGCCCAGCAGAGACGTTCTAGTCCAAGTTTGGCCCCGGGGACTTCTGTATGCATTTCCTCCCTTCCCACTAATCTCTCAAGTGATACAGAAAGCTATCGCTCAGAAGGCCTCATTGATCCTCATTGCTCCTTACTGGCCTCGACAAGTGTGGTTCCCCTTTCTACATCAATTTCTGTTGGAGCAACCTTGGCATCTGGACCTAGTTCCAGATCTTTTGATCCATCAGTCGGGTCAGTTACATCGCTCCCTCCCCTCTCTGAACCTCACTGCTTGGTTCCTCCAGTTCCTACCTTAGCCAGGCTTCCTCAAATATCTCACACTGTTCGAGATATTTTAATAGCTTCTCATAAATCTTCCACTCGGAAAATTTATCTTAGTAAGTGGAAACGTTTTGCCTATTGGGCTCAAGGAAGGGACTTAGATCCTTTCACTGCTCCCATCCATTTGGTTCTTGATTTTCTAGCTGAACTCTTTCATGCAGGTTCATCTCCTTCTACTCTTAAAGTTCAATTGGCAGCTATATCTAACTTTCATGTGGGCATTTCAGAGTCTGCCATTATGTCCCACAAGCTTTGCAAAGCCTTTTTGAAGGGAGTTTTTCTACTCAGACCTCCTATAAGAAATCCTCCTCCTCCTTGGGACCTTAATTTAGTTCTCAGTTCTTTGATTCTCCCCCCTTTCGAACCTGCAGCTTCCTGTTCATTAAAATTGCTATCATGGAAGACTCTTTTTCTGGTAGCTATTACTTCAGCTAGAAGAGTTTCAGAACTTCATGCACTCAGCTGTCGACCACCCTATCTGTTGTTCCATAAAGACAGGGTATCTTTACGGACCAATCCGTCCTTTTTACCTAAAGTAGCCTCTGCGTCTAACCTAAATCAAAGCATTGACCTCCCTGTGTTTTTTCCAGAATATTCTAATAGGTCTGAACAAAAATTGCATTGGCTAGATGTTCATCGTCAGTTAAGGTACTATTTGGATAGGACCAAACAATTCAGGAAAACTGACCAGCTGTTTGTCTATTATGCAGAAGGCAGAAAGGGACTTTCTGTTTCCAAAGTATCACTATCTAGATGGCTAACATCTCTGATTTCCATTGTTTATGAAATTAGACACCAAAAGCTGCCTAACAAACCTAAGGCCCATTCCACCAGGGCTTTGGCTACTTCTATAGCCTTCCAAGACAGACTGCCTATTGACACCATTTGTGCAGCGGCTACTTGGGCTACTCCTCACACTTTCATTTCACATTATAAGTTGGATTTAGCTTCTAGGCATAGAGCTAACTTTGGTACCACTGTTCTCAAGAGTCTGTTCCGTTAGGCCACCCGGGACAAGGTGCTAGGGACGCGGTCCCATCCAGCAAGAATGAAGGCGAGATAGACAACTTAACATATAGAAGTTATGTTCTTACCATAACGTTCCATGTTAGTTGTCTTCTTCTCGCCTTCTTTCTTGCGTCCCACCCTGGCCTGGACAGACCTAGAGGAGTTTGATTGTGACCTCTCTTTCTACCACCTCTTTGCTATAGGTATATGCTCTGCTGTGCATATTTTCCTGGATCAGGCTTTAGGTCACCTTTCCTTTTCCCTTTGTCTGTAGAGGTGGAATCTCTTTCCAGTATTTCTGGTTGTATTATTAGCTGGGCCTAGCTCACTAACGAGATCTGAGGTAATTCACGCCTAGCATTGTGGGATATAAGGGGAGCCTCGAGCCGGTGGAATCAACTCTCTAGCTTTTAGAGTGGCCGAGTCGGAGCCGAGGTCGGCTCCGAACCCATCCAGCAAGAAAGAAGGCGAGAAGAAGACAACTAACATGGAACGTTATGGTAAGAACATAACTTCTATTTTTCATCTCTACAAGATATTCTCCTTGCTCCCTTCCTTAGCCTCTGAATAAATCAAAATCAGTAGTCATAAAAGATATCACTGCAAAGGTTCTGCATAGTACATGAGATATCTTTGTGATGCTGTGAAGGATTTGTCTACACATAGTCTCCATGACTGGTTTGGAAGATGTGTAGTCTTTGTTTTTATGCTGTGAATTATTGTTTTGCCATTTATAACTTCTCATAAACCTATTGCCAAAATATTTATTTCTTTATGTGCAACTATTTGAAAAAGAAAACTGACCTACTTTTTGTACTTTTATATTTTTGATCTAATCAGTGGCCAGAAGATAGGCTATCGATGTACAAAATACTCTCTTAAGTATTTTCCAAACCCAAAACACTAAACATTAACATTCTTAATACTACACTCTCCTTCATTATCTTATTTGAATTCTATGTTGTATCCATTAGCTCTCTGTATACCTTTCCAATGGTCAGCCTTGCATGCCTATTTCTTCAGATGCATTTTCAGACTTTATACTTTCAAGTATTTTCACTTCTAAAGTACCAACAGTTTGCTTTCAAGTTTTAGTTGAGCAACTTTCAAAGGCTTTTTAAAATGACAGGCTTTAATTTGGTGCATCTTTGCAAAATGTCCCTTTCTAGCACACATTCTGTCATCTTGATAAATAAATGGACAAGAGTATATAGATTAGTTATAGCTTACTTGTTACAAGGCTGTTATTAGACCCACAACACTGTTTATGAATGACATAATGAAGTATGGGGGGGGGAGAGTTCACACCCATCTAAAAAGGTCACTATCAGTTAGATAGTTGTTACTGCTCTTCAAAGATAGGAATGCAATGTCTCCCCTAAACAGGGTAACCATCAGTGCAGTAGCTACCACACCTGTACAATGAATGACATGATTTCCACATGAACATAACTAAGGTAACCAACTCTGCAGATAGATGCTGCACACTGCACTAACAAGGGTTGCAAGCACTTAGATGGTTTCACACCTCTGCATGGTCAAGATGACCAGACTTCCTGGATTTATAATGCTGCAAGTACCTGAAAACCCACTGAAAAATTCCTGAAAGTCTGAACTTACAGAATTATAAAAAGCATCTCCTTTGGCACTGATCACCACCAGAGTGACCTGGTTTCCACTCTGCTTGACCCGCTGCACCACATTTTCATGATCCAAATCCTCCACATTTTCATTATTCACCATGAGTAGCCGGTCCCCTTCCATCATCCCTGCCCCTTCAGCTGGGTATCCCTCATCCACTTCTTTCAGGAAATGACCTAGAAAACAGAATGCTAAGAATGAGCACTTGGCAATTGTACAAGTGAATTTGATTTCAACTGATTTTTAAGACATGACAGCTAGTATGGTGACCTTACTGTCTGCTCTCTCATGTCTAAAGTCTTACCTTTGTAATTTTTTACAGTCCATTTTTTTGTGTTGACTAACCCCCATCTACTGCTCCTCAGCTTATACTGACTGTCTCTGGAATGCATCTTGTCTTTTGTCACACATGTTACTGTCAGCATAGAAGGTAGGGCAAGGACCCATAATCAGGGACAGGTTTTAAATATTGTTCTTACAAGAATAGAAAGCTGATAGAGTAACAGCTTTTATAGTAATATCCATTTTTTGAAGGATACAGAATCTGAAACTCAAATGTCTGTCATTATTTAATGACTTTAAGCTTCAATGATTTGCCAGAAAACCATACATTTTATGAGAAACAGACCAAAAATACAAGGTAAAAATCTCCCCCCAAACAATTTACTGTGCCTGTGCATATTTACTGGCATTATATGAAATCTAGGGTCACTGCATAATGGGATATAGAAAAATTCCTCTTGTAATCACCAGTTTGGAGAAATCTGCATTTTCAGTGATATGGTTGAAAATGCTGAGTTGCATAATTGGCTGCTGAACTTCACAGCTCAAAAAATGTTATCCGCATTTTCATATTTCCGTAAGAGAAAATAAAGATATGATTGGATACATGACATGACATCAACATGAGATGGAGCTCGAAGTAGTGACAGTACCCAGAAGAAGTAGGTGGAGGCAAAGCAGCTAACAATGGTTGTACGTACATTTGCCACACAGAACTTTCATCCGTTTGGTTAAGTTATTATCATTACTGTTTTATTAAATTACTTTTATACTTTTTGATTTTGAGCAATGAACAGAAAAACAATAATTTCAAGGGAAGGCAGCTTCTTTACATAATACATCCTCCCACCCCGCTGGGAAGACAGTGTACACTGCATTAGACATTGCAGAATTTGAAGAACACATCCTCCAGTAGTTTAGCATCCCTCAAAAGTTGTCACCCAGTCTGATATTTTCACTCACGCAGAGCACTGAGGTATCAGGATGCAGATTTAATGGGTAGGATCACACTTAATGGAAATGTGGTCATGCCATTTAATTATAACTAATTTCACTGAAATCAGTAGCACTGATTATAAATGAGAAGGAAAGATATTTTCATTAAAAAACAAAAAAAGAAACCCTGCATCCCCATTTGTTTACTGTTTAATTTTTATTTTATTGGAATTTGTCTTTAGTTTACTGTTCTTTTAATTAGTTTTTGTGCAACAGAGTACTGCTAAAATTAACAATTGTTTTCTTTTTTTTTTTTTACTTGGAAAGTATTTGCCCTTTCCCCAGACTTCAGCAAACATGGAGTTAATATACTTAAGTAAGAGGTGTAGTAACAAAGCCTGTATCATTACGGGTTCAAAGGGACTGACCTCATAGCAACAATGGTTTAGTTTTTCGTGTTTTTCACTGAAAGTGTTTTTTAGTATCATTTATTAACAGTTGCACCAACAGTAAGCATTCTATGGTAATCATCTGTTTCCCTACTATAGTTGGCATTCAGGAAAGTTACAAAGGAGCAGATCTAGTGTGCTGCTAGAGGAAATGACATGCGTCAGTCCTATGCCATGTATGTCTCAAACTAACATTGCAGCAGTTAGGGGAGGCTTTTGAGAAACGTACCCATTCGTGTGGAGTGTAGTGAGTGTAGTACTCACTCTGAATAGGGTCTATATTAGTTCACCAAAATTTATTTTCAGCGAACACCTCTTCGTCGACCCATATTCAACGAAAATCACTTCTGTGATTTGCTGAATTTTCCAAGGTCAATGAAGTAGTTGGCCAACTACACAATTTTGCCCTTTTCACCACTGTAGTGTGAATACAGAGTTGGTATATATAGTTGGGGGGTGGGGGGCACAGCCCCCCCCCCCACTTGGATGGGTTTGATTTCGTTAGTTGTTGGTTCCATTGTGCTATGGGGCAATTGTTTCATTGCTCTTGGAAAATTCAGTGAGTTATGGAAGTGATTTTCGCTGAATATGGGTCGATGAAGAGGTGTTCACTGAAAATAAGTTTTGGCGAACTAATATAGACCTCTCTGAATAGACTCTTCAAGGTCTGCTATGCTCGGCATAAGGCCAGAAGAAAATGAACACTAGATGAATCTGGAAAATTACCAAAAGAAACAAGAAGTGATGTCCCAAGATAGGTTTACTATCAAAAGCTTGAAACTCACAACCGCGTACGTTGATTTACGTGACGCATATTCTCGACTCATAAATATTAAGTAGGTCCAAAGGTAGACACATCAACATCGACAACATACTGTCAATATTAATGTTGGCAGCTGCCATTGCCAACCATGCTGCGAGTCCCTGCCGTGTGTATGTCTTTCTTAACTGACGGACACTTCAACGTCGACATTCCGGCAGTCACTCCTACCATCTTTGAGGAGGTGGCTGTCGTGTAACTGACTTTCAACAATTTGATTGTAAACCCCGAAGATATCTATTGCCTTTTTCCCACACTTCTATTACATAGAAAATACTAATATAAATGTCATCTTTTTAAAATTGCAGAACAGGTAGATTGAGACGCTGTTGCACACCACAGCAAGAATATTAAGGTACCTACTTGGGTAAATAGCATAATACTGCAGCAGTACTGCATTAAAAAAAAAGGGCAATGCAATTACAATTTGCTAGTGGTAGAATGAGTCTGAAGGGTCTCACAGATAACATGGAGACCTAATGGAGATCATTAAGGGAAAAAAAAAGCTTCAGTAAAGAATCCAGGCAGAGAGACCTTATGGTGGGCACAGGTCTGTCTACCAAATTATAAAGAATTTGCTCCTGGAGATTTTCTTCCTGGGCCGCACACTGAACTCAGTTGGACTACCCCAACTAACAAAATTGGAATTAAATAAATAAAATAAAGCCAAGGTCTCATGAACAAAGGATGAGCAGAGGATTCCATGGAGAAGGCATTTCTAGTAAGTGAGGAGACAGAGTTCCATGGAGGACACACACAACTACTTTTCTAAATTTCAAAGGAAGGGATCATAGCAGCAGCATGTATTCAACACACACTTTTCTGAATACATTATCGTGATGTTTGACTTAAGATGGTATCTTTAACAGAAACCTTTCTTCCATAATTCAATGATACTCAGTATTGATAACTTTAAATGAAGTAAGTCCATCTGGCTAACTCACTGGCAGACATATAAATTACCTTCTTTCAATATCAGCGAGTTTGATATGAAATGAATCCTGGAGCTACAAAGCCATACATTGGGGAGGGGGATCAGTTCAGCATCCAAGAAATTCCTGGGAAAATTGTAAGGGGAGATAGACAATGTAGGGATTGAGAAGGACTAGGTCCTCTCCCAAAGTGGAAGACAGGGATATTAATGTTTCACTTCAGTTACAATAAGGCAGCGGAGGCCTACCATCTTTGGTAGAAGCACATAACATCTGTTGTCACTGCATATGTCTACAACCATCACGAGAGAAGATGAAGAAAATGACAATGCTACATGGCTACTGTGGTAAAGAGGGCTCAGTTCACATCTAACATACTTGACCCAAAAGAGAGAGCTTAAAATGTTCCTTGAATAGGAATGGTAGGGCCTACTTCCCATAATCTGCTCAGAGAGACAATATTCCTGATAGGATGTAGGAAAGATAAAGGCTGAGGCAGACAACTCATCTCTGGAATCTTCCCTGTGTATAAGTTATCTGACCCAAGGAATATAAAGCAGAAAAAAGATAGCTTCACAAAATGCTTTACTCATTACTGTGTATATCTGAGACTGTCACTTGTCTTTCAGATCAAAAGCACAACTTGTCCTTCCAGAGATTTGGAATACCAGTACATTATGCCACTGATCAAGGACTTTATCCATCATTTTGTATTGTTGACCAGATTGCTCAGCAGTTTCTTCCACAGAACAGACAGCTCGACTCTTTCGTATCATATACTAGTGGCCATAGGTGCCACAGCAGTGGGAAAAAGGATGAAAGCTGGTGGTTAGATACAATGTACCAAAGCTGGTGGCTAGATACAATGTACCAAAGCTGGTGGCTAGATACAATGTACCAAAGCTGGTGGCTAGATACAATGTACCAAAGCTGGTGGTTAGATACAATGTACCAGCTAGTGAATGCTAAAAGACAGACTAATGAACAAGTAAATAAGTCATTACCATTATGGGGCTTGAAAAAGGGAAAGGACAATTGCTATAATGGGAAACTTTAATCTCCCAGAAGTAGGCTACTGCATCCCAGCACCCAAACTGGAGAGAGAGAGAGAATGAAATAGTGAACACACTAGATAGGATTCAGTCAACCAGTGCAGGAAGGTATAAAGAAGGATAAACTACTGAACATTGCAGACAGAAAGGATGAAGGAGTTTGAGATCTAGGGTCTATATCAGAACAATGAAAATCCAAAATAGCGAACGACCTAAAGGTTGAAAATGCAGGATCTCAAACTCGCTATTGTGGGGGGCTGGGCCTCACCACCCCCCGCTAAATATATATACCAACTCTGAGATCGCACTACAGTGAGGAAAGGGCAAATATTCCAATCTTCACTGTACCGCAATCTCAAAAAAAGCAGATAGAGGTCCGGCATTTCCGACTTTTAGGTCGTTTGCTGTTTTGAGTTTTCGGTGTTCTGATAGTAACCTGAAATCTATAAGCAAAAGAATCACTAATAGAGTCAGTGGTCTAGCTCACTGTAGGTGAGGGGGACAGCAGGCAAATAAACCAAACCAAAGTATGAGAATATAGAGGGGCAGGCTATATGCAGGTGCGTTAAAGTTTTATAAACAAAATGGCAGAATAAACAGAGGAGCCTACATGCAACTTAACAAAATGGGTAAGAAACACTATAAAGGTGAAGAGAAGGAATGTGGTAATTGTGGTTAAATAGAGAAATGAAGGAGGCAGCCCATGTAAAAGAAAGGATATTTCGTGAGTTTTAACAAAAAGGAGAGGATTGTAGACAGGAATGTAAAGAAGCTAGAAAACAGTTAAAAATTAATAATGAAAAAGCATATACAGAGAAAGCTTTATCAGAAGGAGTAAGAGAAGAATGGATTTTCAGATGTATAGGAGAAAAGAAAGTTATGACACAGTTCAAAGATTAGTTAAGGATAATTAGGAGTGCAGTGAAAGTAGACAAAACAGCAGAAGTTCTCAATAAATTATTTGTTTTTTTCTTCACAAGAGAGAGTAAAGAAGAGTGCCAGACTGGAGAGGAGAAAGAGGGAGGACATGTAACAGACAGCCTCATATCAAGGAAATATGTAAAAAGGCAACTGAAGGCATTAAGGTAAGACAACATGCACACTCCTGACAATATCACCCCAGGATCCTAAACAGTCTGGTGGGTGTATTTACTGATTCTATGATATAACTCTTCAACCAGTCACTTAGCACTGGTGAGGTTCTGGAAGACTGAAGGGTTGAGGGGTCATGGTAATCATGGTAGTGCAATATCATAAGTGAGGAGTTAGAAATTACCTGGAGAACTACCAACCAATAAGCCTGACCTCAGTAGCAAGGATTGTCATAGAGAAGATACTCAGTGAAAGGTTAGTTGCCTTCCTGAAGACAACAAACTGCAGGGTGTGTATCAACATGAGGTTTTAGGAACACAGGTCATGTCAAACCCAACCTGATTTAATTTTATGACTGGCTTACACTGGAACTGGACGAAGAATACCTAGATGATGTTATTTACTTTGACTTCAGATGGCTGTGACCCCTTGCAAGAGGCTGATAGGTAAACTCAACTGTAGAGACTTGGAGTAGGACAGCTGTTGACTAAATGGAAGGAGGTCGAGGGATGGCAGGAAGCAAAGAATAGTAGTTAGTTCTGAAAGAAAAGAAAAGTATTAGTAGGGATGTGCAAGGTCTGGTCATGAACTAATGATCTTTGGCATTTTTGTGTCAGAAAACACTGAGTGCACTGGAAGCACATGAAGCTGGGTGAGATATAATTGATTAGAACCAAGCTGAAGATTGATTAAAAGGTCAACTGAGGCTCTTAGCAGACAGAGATAGAGTGTTGTGAGTAACCTGAGCTAGGATTCTTTAAACAGCAGTTGTTGCTTGAAGACTTTCACAGGCATGATCATTCATGCTCTTCCCTTCCCCACCTGGATCTGAAGTGAGATTGATGTGTCGGTGCATAGCATCCCTGTTTGGCCAATGTACCCACCTCTTCAAGCTCTCATCCATTCACAATTCCAGACTTCGCACTATCCATCCAAAAAAAAAGGAGGGAAGCAAGTGTAGGGACAGTCAGTGAAGCACTGTATAACATTACTAGCATGGGGTTCCCCAGATGGCCAGGAAAGTATAGGTCCCATGTACTTAGGAAAAGTGATGAGCTAAGGCTTCTTAAAATGTAGATCTACATAAGGAAAAGGCAAATGAGTCTCTGGTTTATCATGAGTAAAATCATTCAACCTGTTCTCTTCCCAGACTTGAGCTTGATTTAGTGTTACAGATGTGATGAGAATGGAGTTAGGATGTATCAGGAGGTTAAAACTGACCAGTGCAGTGCAAAGTGAAAAGTAATTTTCAGCACCTTTTTGGTTTTACAATGCACTTACTAAAAGCACTACATTAGATACAGTGCAGCATCTTTTTGCAATACTTAATACTTAATACTTAACGTGATGCAGTGTTTTGGAATTCATAGAGTTTATTATCTGAGGAATTCGCCGTGGTGGTGGTGCTGCGATAGCGTTGTCGCCTCACAGTAAGACGCTGTCCGGTTCGATTCTCAGTTAGTGTCTTCTGCGTGGAGACATGCGTGAATGGGCATACCTTCGTTGAAGGTTGTACGTCAGGGCTGGCAACTCAGTACATAAAAATCAACTGCCAATCATTAGCGGACCGGAGTTCCGCTGTGGCAACCCCTAACCGGGAAAAGCCGAAAGACACATTCATTATCTGAGGAATTCATTTTCAGAGCAGCTGATATGCTTGGACATAAACTGCTTAAACAACTTTCTTTATGGTGTCATTGAGATTAAGTGCCCACATTTCTTTTAAACCCATTCAGACTGAGTAGTGTAGTTGACATATTTGTGCATATTAATTATGAAACATAGTGCTGGGGTAGTAGTATTCAGCCTGTTTTTCTGCAGTTTCCATGATTAAAAAACACAATTCTAAAGATAATAAAACATATCTTTTTCACAGATTGAGGTACTTATATTTCTGACTTTATTCATCCATATACTGTATTTTAACAAAGTTTGTATGCTTAGCAATGGAATATGATATTACTCTTATAATCACAGTGCTGTGGTGTTATATAATTTATGCTGCACTCACTTGGATGAACATTTGAGTGATTTTTTGGAAGCATAGTAGTGGCATAATTAAATCATATTTGAATTAAAATCTTTCCTTATACTCTTAAGTGCCTCCATTTTGATTTTTTTCATAATTTACTGCTCTCTGCACTTGTTTGTTGTCGTATTTTAATTTATCTGCATTTATTTAAACTGTATTTGCCTTAATATTGCTACACACTCAAGTGTGCTAGCATGTACTGCATTTAAAGTGTTTTTGCTACTGTTTTAACTGCTTTTCTGCAAAAAAAAAAAAAAAAAGTTCTAAGCTTGTTTCCCACCTTTCCTATAACTAGTCTAGTCCATATACAGATTTGTTGCATCCAGGACTGTTTTGTAAGTTTCTGAGCCCCCCAGACCTTTCTGTGTTACAGGGAAGCCTTCTAGCTTATCGGTGGGAGTGGTAAGCACTAGGTAGCCTATCTACCACAAGAGGAGTGGTTTCTGGTCCAGAAACTGTAGTTTATTGGCCATTTGGGCATTTTTTCTGTCCCTATCAACTTTCTGATTTAAAAGCCTGTGTTTGCGCACCATGCAGTGGCTCTCAGCTGAGGTAAACTATTACAGGTGCCAGAAAGTCTGCTCTTCAATTTTCCCCTTAGAACGTGCTTGTTTTTTATTTCTTGCACTTCAATTAGCATAATTGGCTAGCACTTTAACAGGCTTTTGTAGCATTTATTGTAGCACACTTAGGTGCTGTCAGCACTAGCTGTTCCTATGCAGTAATAGCACCAGTACTTATTAGTTATGACCATCCCTCCTGGTATAATTGTATGGCAATTTCCTGTGCTCCGTCCTGCTACCCTGGTGAACTTGGGCATTCTGAGACAGTGTGGCAACTGTCTAATGTACACAGACAACTCTCTCCTCTTACCTCCCAACACTCATACCAGTGAGAGATGCACTTATATCATCAAACTGGAAGGAGTGCGCGCTCCAACCAAGACCGGACTAGCTGGTCAAGAGGAGAAGGTCAACACCTGCAACTCACTACATAGAACACACAGCCCACCAAAACACCAACCATCACAGCCTACACATAGAAACACAAACCTTACACCCACCTTCGCGGAGCCTCTCAATAGAAATTTACCCAAACAACAGAGACCCCCCAAGACAGAAACGCACTCGACCACCACAATACAACACCAACCCCAGAACACATAGCTCACCACCACAGTATGCCTCTCAACCCAAGCCCTTAAGGCAAAACACTTTGCCCAATGTACTAATCATAGGAGACTCAATTATGTGGCAAACTGATGTCCCACTCACTAGCTTGAACAAGGAGAATGTGACAGTCAGTTGTCTGTCAGGTGCCAGGATCTGTCACATAACACATGCACTCAGGTCACTCCACAACAAGTACAGATATGACTCAGTCATTGTCCATATGGGTGTGAATGACCTGAGACATACCTCCCTGGACTACATGAAAAGAGATGTGATGGAACTCTTGGATTATGCGGCCCAGGCAGGTATGACCCTAGCCCTGAGCAGTATTCTACCATCACACAGAATGATACCACAGTACAAGCAGAAAATTATTGACTTCAACAACTGGCTAAGTTTCTGGTGTCATTCTAAGGGGTTCGCCAGATGCTTTACCAGAGACAGCCTACATCTGTCACCCCTGGGAATCTGGGTACTGGCCAAGGCTCTTGCCACCCCTATAGTGCCTTTTTAGTCAGTGCTCCAAAGACCAAAATTCCACTGTAACAGCTACAAACAAATGGAATCTGAGGCTTATGCTGCTTAATTCTAGAAGTCTAAATCTCAAGATGCACTCACTCAAAGCTTTCCTCAAAACAGAGACTGTCAACATCTGTGCTGTAAAGGAAACCTGGTTTAAATAGGTAGAAAGCACCCCTGTGCTCCCAGGCTACAACTCATTCCATACCTTTTGGCCCCAGAATGTGGCCGGAAGCTCCAAAGGAAGTGGTGTCTCCATATTCTTAGAGGATATGCACTCTAGACTGGTAGCCCAGCATAATGCATCCAAGATATTTCAAGTAGAACCAACACTGGGTAAGACGGCGATACAAGTCATAGCCTGCTACAGAACCCCAAATATGTCCCCAGACTCTCACTCCAACTTCCTAAGCACCCTGGAATCTATCAAGGTCCAACCCAGTACTCTCATATTGGGTGACATCAACTACCCTTCCATCAACTGGGAAAACTATTCAAGTACCAATGTGTGTGTGTGTGTGTGTGTGTCTACGTCATAACACTGAAATTTCATAACGTTGAATGTCATAACATTGGGACCATAACATTGAAAATTCAAAACACTGAAAACCCAAAACATTGAAAACTCAGAACATTGAAAGTGTGCTTCATAACACTGAAAACTATATTGCACAAATAAATAAGATCCCCTCCACCTACACCACCTAACTAACAAACACACTTTCTACTACGTTTCTGCAGGGGGGCAAAACCCCCTGCACCCCCCATAAATTAAATATACCAACTCCAAGATCGCACTGCAGTAGAAAAAAGTTAATTTCCTAACCTCATTGTATGGTGATTGTGATACAGTGAGGTTAGGAAATTAACTGTTTTCCACTGTAGTGCAATCTTGGACTTGCTATATTTAATTTAAGGGGTGTGTGGGGTGCAGAGCCCCCCCCACATGAGGGGTGCAGGGGGGCTTGCCCCCATGCAGAAACGTAGTAGAAAATGTGTTTGTTAGTTAGGTGTTGTTATAGGTGGAGAGGATGCTATTTATAAATGCAATGTAGTTTTCATTGTTATGAAGCACACTTTCAATGTTCTGAGTTTTCAATGTTTTGGGTTTTCAATGTTTTGGGATTTAGATGTTTTGGTCTCAATGTTATGAAATTCAACGTTATGAAATTTCAATGTTATGAAGTAGACCTATATATATATATATATATATATATATCTATATATATATATATATATATATATATATATATATATATGTGTGTGTGTGTGTGTGTGTGTGTGTTCATAGGTTCATATGTAGGTACTAGGCTATTGGCCCTAGGACATAATTAAGTCTAGCCAAAATGTTTCGGCTTGTGCCTCCCACTATATGGGGGTTGAGGGAAAATTATTTCTTACCAATGTTACCTTGTAGTTTCAGTGGGTCTGTTGTTATTAGTGTAAGCTTGTTGAGTATGCTGTTCAATAAATTTGATTTGTCCCATTTGCTTTCAGCTGGTTATACGTTTACAACTTAAACTGGACCCATGTATAGCTACCTAAGCTAATGCCACAACACATTTATAGGAGAGCAGCTGGAAGGACACCTCCATGCTAGCTAAATATGAAGAAATGTTCCCCACACATATTTGCCAGTGACTGTTGGCATCTCACTGTTGTAACACCAGACAGATGGGATATGACTGTAACAAAGCACTACTGAAATGGGAAGGTGCATCATGGAATGCTTGTTCATGTTTCCTGTCATTGTAACCTGCTAATGATAGTACTCATGATGCATTACAGTAGTACCCTTTGCAGCATTCCATCCATGTTGCACATCACTTACATGCTGTTAGTACTTGCTCAGCGGTCTACCCACAATGCTGTTCACTAGAATGCCCTGATAACCTGCTCAGTATCCTACCAATTATGTACTGCGCCAGCATGCACTGTCTCCTCAAGAAACAGGATCAGCAGAATTCAAAACTCATGCTCCTTTCTCTTTACCATGCCATACAGCACAAAAGAAAAGATGAGAGTAGGGCATGCCTACCAATTTAATGTTTCAAAATTCAGCCTACACATTAGAAAATACTTTTTCCATGGATAGAGTAGTGTATAAATTGAACAGTTTTCCATATGGATTAGAGATACTAGCTGGAGTGATATGGCAGATTAGAGAGACAACTTGTATTTTTTGATGTAACAGCTGTGTAATGTAAATCAAGCATTCATCTTTGGTGTTTTGAGAATTAAATGACAGCATGTGGAGTCTTGGACAAGCTAGCATTTCATTTTGTTGTTTATTCAGCAGTGCTTTACAAGTTGTATAAAATGGTCATATTAACTAAAGAAATAGTATGCACTTACCACACCTTCCAGACTTGGATGCTTCCTGACGTAGAAGAAACCCATATCCCATGGTCCCTTTCACCATGTATAGTTTTCTGGGTTTGAATGGTATCCAGGTTGCGTCAGCCATAGATGCTGTAATTTTGATACCCTTCTCTTGGTAGAAGACTTCTGATTGGCTGTCTACCACTAGAACTACTATAACCTGTCTGCTCTCCTTTATCTGCATATCAAGACAGAAAAAAGACAAGTAAACCATTAATTAAACCCTAATATGGTAAGTATTAAATGTATAGTGTTTATTGCTTCTGTTTTTAGTTTACATTTTTCTTCTCTCTCTTCTTCGTTGTACCCAAATCATTGTATAAATGAGCCATACATTTCTCTGACAGGCTAGTTAGCATGGACCCCCAGATACCCAAACTGTAGGTCAGACCTTATCCCTGGCAAAGGGAGAGAGGGCACTCATTCCATTGTCAGGCCTCAGAAGGATGAGCTTAATAATAAGTGCATAGAGCTGGTAAGGTTCTGCTTCAGGTTGTGTATGTTTTGGGAGGGAGCACTTCATCCTTTGGGGCTACTACAGTGTCCCTGTACTGTGCATCTCTCCTATTATTCTGTCAACTCAGTCAGACATGACATGCTTATAAATCATTCCCCTTCCCTACTGCAAACAGTTGTATATTGGAGCTTCCCAGTGTTTACTCCACTACTCGTTTAGAACATCTCGGAATGCTATGTCTGCTGTACAAGCCAGCAGTCAGGTAAAAGTGTTTTAAGAACGACACTACATAATTTGCTACACAACAAATTTTCCCTATAACTCTAGAATGTTCGTAGTGCTAAGGTGATGCTATCACCAAGTCAAAATGCATCCAGCAGCAATTTTGGACACTATTTTGTCAGCAGAATATAGAATGTATCCAATTTGGCTGGACAACAATAGCAGGACTGCTAATGCACCTAGATGGCAAAGCTAGATTTTCTTAATAGTACAGTTTCACACCATCTTAATAAGGAAATTATGTATGATGTTTTAAGTCTCTGAAAGGATATAGAAGTCTCAGACCTTGTTAAGGATGGAGTAGATTACTTGGGATTACAAAAACAGCTATGACTTGGTCAAACACCTAACTAAGCAATGTAATAGGGCAATTAATTGTCACATTCTGGGATACATGTGTGAAGATGTATTGCATCATCAATTAGCTGCAATATGCATCTTGGATTGCACCTAGGACAGACAACATAATGACTCAGTTATTAAACTTTCTGCAACACATGTCCAGGGTCATGGGTTCAGTCTTGATTTCCCATTAGTGTTTCTGTGAACTTTGAATGTTTTCCCTCTGTCTTTGTCTGTTTTCACCATGCACTCTGATATCCTCCTACTTTCCAGTAACATGCATTTGTCTAGCTACTCAGAACCGCCCATATTATATACAGCATATTTACCCTTGCCCTTGTACCCCAGGTCATAAAAGACCAGTTCTCTCAACCAGTTAATAAACAAGCAAATAAATAAAAAGCAAATTCACTGTTCTGCCAAAGATCCCATTCATATGTACAAGTGTACCTACTTGTACATGAACTTATAGGAAACACCTCTAATTCACTGTGACATCTATGGTGGACTACTCATGCTTGATATTTTACAGGAGCTGCAAAGGTGAACCTGGAGTTCCACCCATGTTGCTTTGTTAGGTTGAGTGATTGCATCCTTCTTTTTTTTTTAAGTTATACTATTATGAGGAAATGGGGAAGAAGTAGGGTAAATGAATAACAACAACAGAATGTTGCAGAAGAAGACAGGGATATGAAAGAGGAAGATGAAGTACAGGAAAGGAAGACAGAAGCAGAAGGTCAAATGAAGGAATGACAGAAAACAAAAAAGACAAAATGATAGTGTGCAGGCAAATGAAGTAGTGAAATAATGTGCAAGTGTATAAGCATATGGTGAGCTATTACCTTTCTGGAAAGCTGAGAAAGGTTAAGGTTCTTCACAGTTACTCCATTCACCTCAAGAAGTATGTCATCTGGAAGGATGCCAGCTCTCTCTGCTGGCCCCCCCTTCTGAACACTTAGTGTAAAATGACCTTTCATACCTAGAGATAGGAAAAGATGACAACCTGATTTAGTTTATTGCATCATGACAGCTGAATATATAACATTTGTATACATTCTATCCTATGATTTAAGCTACAGCAAAGCAGATTCTGAAAAAGTTTTGAATTCAACAGGTACTGCAAACTGTCACAAGGAATTTTTTTTTCAATATGGCATCTAGCTTGCTGAGAGTATAACAAGCACACCTAAATGATGCAAAATATGCCTTTTAAATATTATTCTATATATGGATACCTGTTATCTTTTACACTACTATAGAGGGTGTCCGGGAATGTAAAAGTTTTAAAATATCTTGCAAGATATCCCTTGAGTCATGTTTTGTAATTTAATTAGACAAGTTCGCTCATATGAGAGCTCTCCTTTTTCAGGGGTAAACTAGGGGCACAATGAAGGTAAATGACTTGCTTAAGGTCCCAAGTGTTACCATATGAAAACTAGCATTAAACTTAAGTTTACAAATTTTGCATTCCAACATGTTGCGCACTTGTGTCTTAAATTATGCACTATCATAAGAACTTTAAGACTGTAGTTTTGCAAAGTATGTTTATCCTTTCTGAGAGATGTTCGGGATCTGAATTCTTCTACTAATGTTCAATTTGTAGCTATACTGTGAGGACCTTTATTCAAATTAATAAGAATATCTTTAGGCCAAATGATGTATTCTGCTGCAATACTGAGAGCATTGTTTATGTACTGATATGTGATTGTAATTTGTTTTATGTGGGGGAGACTAAAAGGGCTTTTAAGGTAAGGTTGCAGGAACACTTAAGTGATATTAAGAATAAAAAATGAAGAGTCCTTTAGCTACTAATTTTAATTTGCATCATGGTTGGGATGGTAGCTGTTTAAGGGGTACTATTTCAGAAAACGTTAAGGTATTTTATGGTGTGGATTTAAAAAATAAATTGCTTTATGAGGAAGCAGTTTTTATTTTAAAATATTGTATGTTGACCCCTAGTGGTCTGAATGTTGAATGCAATTAGAAATCGCTATTGTAATTAAATGTGTGATTTTATTGGATGTTATTTAATTGTGTTAATTAATGTTTTATGACTATTAGTATTTCAGTGTTTTTTGTAGAATGTTGAGATAACTCTTGGAAGGCCAGTGGCCGAGGTGCTTTTTTGTTTTAATAAAAGTTCGGATCTGCTGACTTCGTGGTTATGTATTTCTTGGTAACGCTGTAATTTTTTGGCCTTCCCTTCTCTTTACACATGTATTACCTCATTTAAAAACTCCTTTCCCTCCTAGTCCCTCCTGTATTTCTCCGAGTGAGCTGAAGTAAGTCTCGTACATTCACGCTGCTCCTCTTGCTTTCTTTGCAACATCCTGCTTACTCTCTGCTTTTGCAGACTTTTAGGTAGGTGGCTCTAGCTTAGGTAAATCACTTCTACTCATACTGATTCATTTGATTCCTTCTGTATTATTCCTGAATCTGCAGTGGCAACTTTTTGAAAATGGAAATTTCCTAGTCTAAATGTTACGGGAAAAACAAGAAATAAGGCCTGTGTAATACATTTGGTACATTTTCCATTATGTTTGCTGTCTAGCACTGATTTTTATTTATTTATCCTTTGTTAATCTGGTTAATACAACTAGTCTAGTAGCCTCTTTTCAGGGAAGGTCATAGGTGGTATTTATACTACTAGGGCAAATCTGGCCAGGGTATTGTATAACTTCCCCCACTCTTTTCCATAGGTGTCATGGGATATTTTGCATCCACCTGATCTACCACCAAGTTAAGCAGATAGGCCCTCAGTTTAATGTCTCATTTGACACTCATAGTTTCATAGGTGTACAGGATGATACTAGACTATTGGCCTGGAGGCCCTTATAAGCCTAGCCAAGAGTTTCAACTATGTTCCCCTCAAAGTCAGCACCTGTTTCCCCTGTCCAGCAGGGACACAGGTGAAATCCCAGGGGTATATTTTCTGTTTCCCATCCAGTCATCCATTTTCCTCTTAAAGAAGGTTAGAGAGGTACTCTCCTTGACATGGAAAGGGAGTCTATTCCACAGACAGGTGAGTCTTTGGGACACAAATCTATCCTGTCAACAAGTTCTATTAATGTCACAGACCAGGTTAAGCCTTGCATGCAGGTTGCATGAGTGGTGTTTGAGACCCTGGATGTTCCTGGTCAGAAACCTCTGTGGTCTCTCCAACTACTGCATGTGCTTGGCAACTCACTCATGACTGCATCTTCCACCTTATGCTGCACTGCAGTGTCAGCAAATGATCTACCTGGTGTGGGAATAAAACGCACAACTGTCTACACCAATGGCAAGTGTGCTGCCTGTTGCATCACTAATTCTTTCATATTTCTCTCATTCGGCATTTCTGAGGCTGCGGTGGTGCAGTAGTTAGTGTTGTCGCCTCACATCAAGAGGTTCTCTGGTCCGATTCTCAGCTTTAGTGCCTTCTGTGTGGAGTCTGCATGTCCTCCCTGCGGTCAAGTGAGTTTTAAAAGACATGCAGGTAGGTGTGTGTATGTGCGTGTGCCTTCTGTGAAGGTTGGATGCCGGGCTGGCAACTTGGCACTGTAAAAACTCCACTGCCAATCAATCTGCGGACCGGTGATCCACTGTGGCGACCCCTAACTGGGAAAAAACGAAAGACATTCTTTGTTGTTCTCTTATTCAGCACTTCTGTATGCTCCTGTTTGCAGGCTGGATATTCCTAGAAAATACCATCGTGAACAGTTATGATGGGAAATGCATTTTGGTATATCTGTTAACATAAAGTGTATTTTTATCTTATTTTAGCAAAGTATCTTTGGACAGCTAAACTGATGCTTAAATTTAAGGTATTCTTGTTTAAACAACACTGGTAATCTGGTACACATTGTGCATCTAGTTATCAGAAATGTAATATTTGTCTGCATGAGTCCTACTGCACTGTTTCATTTTTGCACAGTCCAGGTCCTGGGCCTTGCTTAATTAATTGTTCAAAGCAGAACTCTGGAACCTGTTGTCTTTGTTACAGCACTCATGAATGTAACATGGCCCCTTCCTGTCCTGTACATCTTTTATCTCCAGCAAAGTATTACCCAAGAAGGAAAAGATGGCACCAGACAGTTCCTAAATGAAAATATATCCACAAATAAACAAGAAATAACAAGACTTGCTACATGCTATTCCTTCTGTTCTTCATTCTTATGTGCAAAAACTTCAACACTAATTCCATTACTCATCACTCTTACTAGTCTCTTCTGGCATAACCCATCAAATAATTATTTGCTTCTCCTTTATCCCCACTTTCATGTACATCTCTCCATCTACCATATCGTACTGCCACAATCCTCAGTCTTCACTGCGGTGGAGAGCAAATGCTACTTTTTCCCCACTACTCTTTTTCTCAACATAAGAAGTCATTGGGTGCTGCTTTTAGATAACACATGCATATTTTGCTTTCATTATCCCAGCTGTATGTTTTATTTCTACTTTCTAATTCTCCTTCTATTCTCATGTGGTGACACCGAAGCTAGTCCTTAATTTCCTTCCCCAACCATTATCAAAGTATCAAATTAGGACTAATAAACATTTGAAGTAGTTGCAACTAATTCCTGCACAATATGAAACATGAATGCAAACTAATAATTTTCAAATTACTGTAGTTACAGAACTGTGTCCAGAACCTGAGTCATTCATCTCACCTGCACTTCTAGACAGCTATCAGACCTTGTAGAATAGCAGGTTAGGAGAAGAGATTTATTGAGTACTTTTATTCATAAATCACTACTTCTGCTATTCATACATTGTTACCTTATCAAACTGCAATGTTAATTTCCTTAAATTACTTATTAAAGAAGCAGTTATAAAAAAATTGCATTAAACTTTGGGTGATGGATGTGTATATCTCCACTCCAGCTACCCATAGTAAAAAGTGCCTTCCAACTGAACTCCTATATGGTTAACCTGACAAAACAACACTCAGCCATTCCTAGGTTCATAGGCTGTTACTAGGCTAATGGCCACTAGGGCCCTTACAAGCCTAGGCATGCTCCCCAAGCCCATTTGGATCCCAAGTATCATAGGTGTCTATGTGTGTGTGTGTGTGGGGGGGGGGGGCATGTCAGTAGGGAGTTAAGTAAGGGATTTGTAGAGGGGTGTTAGGATAATACTTTTCTTATTGATAACCTCTGTCAATAATGGACATGGAGGTCAGACTGGTAGTCAATTTTCAATTTCCCATCCAGTTGTCAATGTTTCATTTGAATAGGGTCAGGGAATGAACTCTGTTTTACATAGATGAGGAGCCTATTCCACAGTGTGGGGATCCTTTGGGACACACATGTGTCTCTCCAGCACATTCTGTTTATGTCACAAGTGAAGTTTACATCCCTGGATCTAGTGTTTCTGGTGCTGTTTGTTTTGTGCATATACAACAGATCCATCAGGGCTGAGTCTGAGGAAGCCATGTAAGCCAGGCAAAGATCCCTTCTCAGTAGCCTGTAGAAGACTGAATACAGTGACAGAGCTTTTAGGTGATCAGTGTAGGACAGGTTATTAATGCTTTGAATTCTCCTGGTGAGAAACCTTTGTGGGTGTTCCATCTGTTAAAAGTTCCTGGCTAGGTACATGCCAAAGGGGGCACTGTACTCAATGAAAGGTCTGATATGGGCCAAGTAGAGTTGTACTATAACTTCCTTGGACCTGGATGCCATACCCTTACCTATAAGCTGGAAAACATAGAATGATTTTCTTACTATCTTAGCTATGCATTGGTCAAAGACCAGATGGTTGTCCTAACTGAAAGACCAGCACTGGTAGAGTTTTAAGTAGAATCTAGAACAGGAGGTGCCATTAAGAAAGGAATAATTAGTAGAGCATATAAAATATTGCATGATAAATATAAAAATCAATCAAAGGAGGTTAGAAAGGAATTGGAAGACAGACTGGATAAGCAATTCACAAAGAAACAATGAGATATATGTATGTCTCCCAAATATGCAACAAAGTCTAGAAGAGTTAGGATCTTTGCTTGAAAGTGTTTACATATGCATTTTTATACCCCAAGTAGACTCCAAAGAAGTTTTCCGCAGGTAAACAGAAAATGTTCGAGGTGTGATGGGGAAGAAAGAGATAACTTGGAACATATTTTCCTGGAGTGTAATGAGTTGGCAGACTTTAAAGATTCCCTGCAGACTGCTCTGTTGGAGATGCCGGGTGTGTAAATTGGTCTAACTAAGGAAATCATGTTTTTGAGCTGTGATACAGGATTGGAATTGCATAGAAATAGTAAGGCCTTGCTGAGTCTAATTATGATGGCTAACAAAAAGGCAATTACTAGGAAATGGAAATCAGAGTCTAAACCAACTTTACTAGAAGTACTGAAGATAGTAACTGAGATAAAACTACTGGAATTAGGATCTTTAGAAAAGGGTAGGAGCAAATTATATTGAAAAAAATGGGAATTGTGGGAACAATACATGCAGAAAAGGAACAAGGTTTAAAAGAAGGCAGGAATTAAATGAGATGTAATAGTTGACTGACAATGACTAGATATATTATAAGTGATATATAATATTTGCAGCTACAGTTGTGTCGGCATGGTTTGTAATGTATAATGCTTGCAACTGAGGTTGTATCAGTATAGTTTATTTTCATTTATATAAATGTAAGATTGCCTATGTCATACATGATAATTTAATAAACATGTTTCTTGTTTAATTAAAATAAATGCCAGATTGCTGTGTATATATGTGCACAAATCAATTACTACTGGTCAACTCTTAGGGTTGTTTTATCAATGGAGTCATTAACTTGAGTTGACAGTTTCCTAAAGGGCATTATAATACAATTCTGGCATTGAGTTTTAGGCCCTGGCTTTGGCACTAGTAATTTGTCTGTGTTAAACCCTCTAGAAATATTTTGGTGTCTTTGGGGGATATCTATAATAGCTCTCTGTTTACAGCCATCTGTGAACTTGTTGAGCCAATGACCTTGAAAGTTAGTGTTGACATCTGACAAGTTGGTACCAAACAGTAGTGGGCCCACCACAGAGCCGTGGGGTACTCCGCTGATGACAGCAATCTTGGTGGAGGTAGTCCCAGTGATACTGACTTCTTGGGTCCTGTCCATGAGCCAGCCAGCAATCCAGTGAATTATGTAAGGATTTAATCCTGCCTCAGAGAGCTTGTCAACAACACTCTCATTCATTGCCCTTGTGACCCTCTCAGTGAAGTCTACCAGATTAAGTAGACATGACTTTCTTTTAACAAAGCCAATTTGGGATGGACCCAGTGTCTGTAGGTTGCCAATGTCCTTGTTTTTCATTTCCTTGATAATTTGTTGAATGGCTTTGCATATTAGGCTCATTAGACTGATGGGTCTCTCTAAAAGATTTATTGTTAGCAATCAATCCTTAAGCAAGTTTAGGAAAACTATCTTGACGTGCTGGGCAGTATTCAAGTCAGATAGAGCCTTATTACAACTTGTAGGGGAACAGCCAAAAATTATTTATAAAAAGGGTAGGAATTTGACAAATATTTTTGAGAATCAGTATTTTTTTTTGTACCTGGCCCATAAAAGGGATGAGAAAATGTGGGCATTGCACTCAATTCCAATTTGTGCAGGAAGCAGTTGTATTGTGGGTCCATCCCATTTGAAAGTGAGTTTAGCTAGTGGTTGTAACTGTATGTCCAAAAGTGTTGTCTGCGTTGTCTGCTGTGATCCCTGCTGGGTTTATTATCTAGGTAAGACTGAATGGGCTTTCTTAATAAAACAATATATCAGCATGTTTACAATATGAGTAAAATGAATTTCATCAATGCCTTGTATAAGCATACAAGGCATTGTCAGGGACTTAAAATGTTTCAATTTACTACTTTGGAGAAAGTTTAACAGAATCCCAGGGGTGGCCCATGGGAAACAATATTAGAATTCAGGGAATTGTAGAGGCAGTTACTTTTAAATTCCCAGGACCCATCTGGATTGAATAAAAATGTTTTCATAGTAATCATTTGTTGACCCATGGGTCTAATGTGTTCTTTGCTTATATTTAAGCACATTCATTATAGTTGTTTTTGAATGGCTTTATCAGCTTTTAATAAATTTATCTATGTACAATGTTTATAAATGAAGGAATGACTATTTGTTAATTTTGAATATATGTAAGATTTAATATGTATGTTCTTATAAAATAGTAGTTATCAACTGTTAAATTTAACTGATTGTGTAATTAGGTTTGATTAAGGTTATATATAGAGCAGTTAATTAATTCATGTTTTACTGGTTCTGAGGAATTCTGTAATGGATGATGAAGTAGATGAAAGTGCTTAACCTTTCTATATTGTTTTTACTAAGAATTGTGGTTGGGGTATGATAATAAAACAGCGGTATCCTAACTACTGGATTTGGACATCTTTGAGCAGCTTTTGTTTTCTTTTTTTTTCTTTTTAGCTATACTGTTGAGTTTGCCCCTATCTGTAATGCAGATGCAGCCATCAGGTAGAGCAGTGTGCCGACAGCAAGTAAATCCATTTATTCCTGCCATGTAGTAACACTTGGCAGTGACACAGAAGCTAGCACCCAAAGATCTGATGCCTGGTGTCCTACGTGGCTACAGATGATATTGCAAGCATCGTCAGATTCAATGATGACTGCTCTTGGAATGTATGCTGCCATTCTGCCAGGATGTGTACATGAAAATGGTGCTGATGATGTAACTATAGGACATTAGGAGGTCTCTGATTGGCTGTAAGGTGCTCAATGGAACATTCAAGTCCTGAACCACCATGACAGTCATGGAATCATATCTATGGGATCAGATGTGGAGATGTGGGTACTGCAAACAAAAGGCCGTGCTGGGGAGGGCATATTGTTAATACCAGTCTGGGAACCTACTCCATGTGATATGGAGTGTTGCTGCTGCTATTGTAAATGCTGCCATGGGGGATGCTCCATGGCAACATGCACAAGTCATGAGGAACAGTCACATCACAGACCTGCACAACAATGACACTGCAGGGTACTGATCTCAGTCTGGACAAGCTGTTTGTGATTTCAAGTGGTCTGAAAAACAGGACTTGTGCTTTATGCACCTCTGGTTAATCCTAGTATTGCACCTGCAAGAGCCCAATGTAAAGATACACTGGTTGTATTGTGAGAGTCGTGAATTCCTATATGCCATTTGGAAATAGATGTAGGAGGTAGCACTTTGTAAGTGTGGCACCACCACTGACCTTGGTAGTTATAGACCCATCAGCCTGATGAGTCTCATTTAGAAAGCCATGGAACATATTATCACTATCCTGATAAACTATGATATTAAAAAATCTCATCAGATTACACTCGTAACAGTTTGACTTTGTTAAAGACAGATCCTGCCTAATGAATTTATAGGTTCAAAGGTTGTTACTAGGCTAACGATCACTAAGGCCTTTACAAGCCTAGCTGTGCACCCCAAACCATTTGGGTCTTGAGTATCATGGGCATCTCTACAGAGGGCATTTTAGTAGGGATGTAACTAAGGATTTGTAGAGGGCTAGTTAGGGTAATGCTTTTCTTATTGACGGACTCTGTCCATAAGGGACATGGGGGCTACACTGGGATTATATATATGATTTTGTATCCAATTGTCAAGGTTGGTTAACTTCTTTAAATAGGTATCACAGGCTGGTGAACTGGCATAGTTAGTAAGCTTAATGCATTACAAATAGATCCCTATGTGATAAGATGAATAGCAAATTGTCTAAAGGGCAGTCACAGAACCCATATGGTGTGGGGTAGCAGGTGTCTCATCAGAGAGCATGAAGGTGACCAGTGGTGTCTCACAGAGCTCAGTGTCGAGACCTCTTTTGTTCAGCATGTACTTTTCTGATCTCCAGACCATGAACCAAACTATCTGGTTAACCAAATTTGTCAAGTCCCTCTCTAATCTCAAAATCCTTCAGCAAGAACTTATGATCATTAATACTTGTGCTAAAAATGGTCTCAAATTAAATGCAAAAAACTGCAACATTGTCACATTTAGTAGACAAGCCCCCCCACCCCCCCACCCCCACACAGCATACAGCATAGTCAAACTCAATTTCAAAGTGTGAATATTGATAGGAACCTGGGAAGTTGCATTGATAGTTCCCTCTCCTTTATTGATGCAACAGTAGTCAAGAAGCCCTTCTACTCAGTGCAGCAAACCGACTAGGGGAATATCATCCAAATCTAAGCAGGTCATTGTCCATTCACACCCAGCATTGATTAGGCCAATTATTGAGTACAACAACTTTTTAGGATGTACCACACTAGACATTTCAAACAACTAGAAAGCACTCAGACATTCCTAACTAGGAAGATTGCTGCTTTAAACACCCTTAGCTACCTGGAAAGACTGGAAACACTGTCTCTTTTTAAGTATCTTAAAGACTCCCAGTGGTTGTGGATCTCTTGTATCTTCACAAATCAAATAGTGCCAACTTCCACCAATACTAGAACTAGAGATCTAAATCTTCAACAGCAGATAAGTAAAACATTGTGGAGAGAGAGGTTCATCTTGTAATGCATCCCCCACCTCACTTGCAAATTAGGCAGTGTGCTACACTATTGCCCTTCAAGCAGGACCTGAATGATTGACTGTGTTTTCACGAATTCACCCCAGGCTTGATTGGCCTACTAGTCCTTTGGGGGGGTACAATCTAAGGGTGGGTATTGCCAAGATCAGTTTCTTTAAATGTCGTATAACACTAAGAAGATAGGATAACTGACACTACAGAAGCTGCTGATTCATACGTATGCTGCCTGTGATCCTGCATCATGTGGTCATAATGCAGAATATTATCACCAAGTAATGAGATGGACTCCTTCACCAAGACCATGCAGGAACTCTCCCAGTGTGGATATGATGTTTCTATATTTCCTCTCTACCAAGGTCACATAGAAATCCTCTGGTGTTGGTATGCTGTTTCTTCACAGCCTGCTAGTTTAGTTGCTGCTGCTGTGGACATGACTTCCCAGCACAATTGCATATATCTTATGGCCATGGTACTAGGCTTGCTGAGCAGCCAGGAGTGGTCATTGCCATAAAAGCTGTTGTGGCTGTGACATATCATGGTAGGTGAGCCACATTGTGGGTGTTTTCACTTGTCAGTGTATGGTTCTTTTTTGTGCACTTAGTATTTGGGACATGATCAAACTATAAAAGTTCATGGCTGCATGCCAGCTTAACAAACTTACCTTAGGCAAACAAATGTTGGATGGGTATGGTGCATGTCTTACAGGTACTTGTCTGCTGCTGTCGGCCAGTCTATCTTGGTGATGACAACCCATTTCACATTCAGTGTACCTCCTCTAAGTTGTCATGATGATGGTGCTGTTGCCAGAATTTGCAACATAATATTTTGCAGCATGCAAGATGCAGGAGGCAGTAAAGATGCTGAACACCTTGTCAAGGGTGTTTTGCAGTGCTTTGATGCATTTCTCCAGGAAAACAAAAATATATTTGGGGTGTGTGAATACCTGTTCTGTGATGCTGCAAGTGTGTGTGTTTACTGTCTGACTATGGCTGACATACTGGTATCAGCAGCTGCAGCTCCAGTGAATATACTGCATCAACCAAAAGGTACCCTGTATCTCACAGATCTCCAAGTCATGCTACAGTCCTTAGAACACCATATGTGGGCATCATAGGGGTTTTCTGGATGCTTGGAGCACGTCAGAGATTCTACTTGTGTAATTTTACATCACAAGAGCAAGGACAGAGTGCTGCCCATGCCTGCTGATATATGTGTGACTGCTTTCTTTTCCTAAAACATGGATGGTGATACAGACTGCATTAATATGGTGCTGTTAGCAGTAACTCCATGTACCTCTGGTGCTACTCTAATGTAAGGTGTGGACCTACATATATGTCATTACGCTACATCATGCAAGTTGAGAAATGATGTAATATCTTACTTGTTAAGGACCAGGATATCCCTGTGGTATTACCAGTAAGCTGCTGAAACATGTGTGGACTTAGGATTGATGCCACTGTACTTAAATGACCACTATGGGCAGAAAATGAAGCAACACATTTTTTTTTATCTTATCAGCAGAAAAGCACCCCTCAAATTCAGCTATTATTATAACATTACGTTCTTGTGAGGAAATGCTGAAACCGAATCCAGTATTGTCTTTCTCCACAATGCAAAGTCGAGGTCTGGCAAAATGAGTTGTATTCTGGTCAGAAATCAATTCAAGGACGCTGCCTTTGTGAGCCTTGATGTCCATGTATGTAGTGCTGTCAAGAACTGTAAATGTGACATCATTCCCACTTGCTTTAATCTTCTGTACCACCTGCACAGCAAAATTGCCACAAAAAAAGAGATGTTTCAGTTTAAGGCCCTTGACTTTATTTCAGAATTTCTATATTTTCAGAAATATAGCAGATCATTCAGGCTGTATTGCAAAAATTATCACTACACCCATTAAAAAATCAGAATAATTTTAGTATACAAAAAAATGTCAGAGAAGCATATTGAAATCTAACTAGATAGTGTGACTACTTTATAGTTTTTAACATCTTAGATTTCATTTGGGCATCACCCATTTTGATGTTATTACAAACTAAACAGACCAAATTGTAATAGATATGAAAGTAATAACTTTTTAGATTTAAAATGTTGAATTAAGACAAAGATGGAAAGGTGTTAAATCTGAATGCTTGCAATATAAACTTTATAGGATAGCAGCTAAGTGACACACCAACTTTAGATGCTTTATAGCAGGAAAACATACAGTGACTTTTGCATTGTGTCTGCAACATTCCAGGATAAAAAAACAAGGAATCTTACTACATATGCATAGGCTATGTTAGGGCTGTAATTAGCTTCAGCTGCAGAAACCACACTGTTTTCTGTAATATTTTCATATATTACTACTGAATTTAAATTATAAAAGATTATTTATTCAGTGTGTGTTTGTGTGTATCTATATGTACATATATATCAATATCTATATGTGTGTGTATATTTATATATATATATATATATATATATATATATTTATATATATATATATATATATATATATATATATATATATATATATATATATATATATATAAAATATATATATATATATATATGTGTGTGTGTGTGTATATATTTTACACACACACACACACACACACACACACACACACACACACACACACACACACACACACACACCAGTATATTATTACTTGTTGACCATACTTAACAGTGAAACACATTACATTGCTGCAAATACGTTGACAACACAGAGGATCAACAATGCACATTATCTGGCAACGACTCACAAGTAATAAGCAAAAAAAAAAAAAAAAAAAGAAAAAAACACCACTAATTTGCAGACAGACACTGTGTGCATAGTGGCACTGTTAGGGGAAGAATGTTTAGAGCCATAATGTCTAGAGCTGGGGTTAGGGGCAGGGATAGGGATCATAGGTTCATAGGTCGGTACTAGGCTATCATCCCAAGGGCCTAAGTAAGCCTAGCCAACATGGTTCCCTGGCTTATGCCACCCAAGAAAGTTAATTTCCTGTGCCCCTGTCGAGCAGAGCCACAGAAGTGATCCCTGGGGTGTATTTCCTATTTCCCATCCACTCATCAAGATTTTTCTTGAAGAGTGCTAATGAGGAACTTTGCTTGATATAGATGGGTAGCTTGTTCCAGAGTACAGGAAGTCTCTGGGACAGGAATCTATCCCTCCAGCATGTCCTGTTTATTGTGATGACAAGGTTTAGGTCCCTAGAGCGTGTAGCTCGGAGGGATTGAGGTTTTTTTAAGTGAAGCATGTCCAACAGCTCTGGGTTTAACATAGCTTTATATGTTAGGCAGAGATATGCTACAGAGTAAAGCTGGAGTTTTTTGAGACAGTCAGTATAGGGCATCTGTTTGAGGCCAGTAATCCTCTTTGTGAGGTACTTCTGTGGCCTTTCCAGCTGCTGCAGATGACTTGTGAGGTACATTCCAAAAGTGGCATTGTACTCTATAATGGGTCTAATGAGTGCTGAGTAGAGGGGAACATTGACCTCTTTTTTCCTGGATGAGAACTCTTTTGTAATGAGGTGTGCCACATAGAAGGATTTCCTGACTACTGTGACGATGTGATTATCAAAGGAGAGACTACTGTCTACCTGGGTCCAAAGGTCTCTTATCACACATCTGGCATTAAGTAGACTGCCGTTTACGTGGTAGTTCATGGGTGCAGACTTTTTATCAAAGGGGATGACAATTCACCACTAAACAAGACAGGCAGACAGATAGAAACACACACACGCACACACACACACACACACACACACACACACACACACACACACACACACACACACACCAAAACTCAATCATTCAAAAACATCTGTCCCCATCCCTAGTCCTTACATTAACTGTAACCTACAAACACTCACTCTCTGTATCCCACTCACATTCACGTGCATGCACACAAACACACACACAACTGAAACTTTCATTATGAATTATATGCTGAGATTAATTCCTGGGGCATGTGTAGTAAGGTGTCAACATGCGTAATGTCGATCAATTTGCTTTGACATTATATGTATTGACATATATGGTATTCAATCAATTTAAGTAATTACATATAAAATATATATAAATATATACACAGACATAATACATACTTATTTATATATGTATGCACACTTATATATATATATATATATATATATATATATATATATATATATATATATATATATATATATATATATGGATTTGTGTATGTATACATACACTACAAATGCTTGCATTCTTTATATGTACACATACTGGAAAGTATTTGAAATATAGACTTGCTGACTGCTGAGAAATAGGGGTATTCAGAAAAAAATAGTGCACTGAGTTAGGCAAAATAGTTTGGTGAATGGAGACACTCAGGGAGGGGGCTATTCAGAGACATGTAGCATGACTGCACTCATAGGAAAATAGCAAGAAATGCATCATATGAAATGACTGCATAATGACATGCACATGACTGTAAACATACTAATAAGCACCATCACATGTGCAAATGATGAAATAAAACATGGAAGCATTATTCAAAGAAAGTATAAAATTTGCAACATGACCCACAGTGATCGACTTATTGGAACACCATAATTTCTCAATGAACAGGTGCACACTTATACTAAGATCCTAGGGGCAGCACCTTTTTTATTTGGTTAGCATATGTTAGTGGCCACCTTGGAAGCAAGTATCTAATTTGGTGCATGCTGCCACCCTCCATGTTCATAGGTTCATAGGTGTGTACTAGGCTAATGGCCCTGGAGCCTTTACAAGCCTAGCCCATAGGATTACCCTGGCATCATGCCACCCGACCTTAGTTCCCAGTGCCTCTGTCAAGTAGAGCCACTGGAGTGATCCCTGGGGTGAATTTTCTATTTCCCATCCACTCATTAAGATTTCTCTTGAAGAGAGCCAGTGAGGTGTGCTGTTTGACATGTATGGGGAGTCTATTCCATAGCATGAGCAGTCTCTGGGTTGTGAACCTATCCTTCCAGCATGTTCTGTTGATTGTGGTAATGAGGTTGTGGTCTCTGGAGTGTGTAGTGCGGAGGGATTGGGATTTCTTTAGATGCAGCATTTCTAACAGAGCTGGGTCAGACATGGCTTTGTAAATCAAGCAGAGATCGCCTCTAAGTAGGCGATATGAAACAGAGAATAGTTGGAGTTTTTTGAGTCTGTCCATATAGGACAAGTGTTTAAGGCCTAGAATCCTCTTTGTGAGGTACTTTTGTGGCCTCTCCAGTTGTTGCAGGTGCCTAGTAAGGTACATGCCAAATGGTGCATTGTACTCGGTGATTGGCCTAATGAGGGAAGAGTAGAGGCAGACAATTACCTCTTTCTTCCTGGATGCAAAACCCTTAGTAATGAGATGTGCCACATAGAAGGACTTTCTGACCACAGTGGCAATGTGGTGGTCGAAAGAGAGGTTGCTGTCAACCTGTGTTCCCAAATCTCTTAAAACGCCTTCTGTGTTCAGTGGACTACTATTGATGTGGTAATTCATGGAAACTGTTTTTTTCCCAAAGGGGATAATGACACATTTTTTGGCATTGAGCTTAAGGCCATGGTTCTGACACCAGTTGTTGGTCTCAGTGAGGTCATTCTGTAGGATGTCAGCATCACTTGCGGAGTTAATAATGGCTCCCAACTTGCAATCGTCTGCGAACTTTGTCAGCCAGAGTCCCTTTGTGTTGGCCTGGACTTCAGAGAAGTATATACCAAACAGGAGAGGACCCAGGACTGAACCCTGTGGGACTCCACTCACGACTAGACGGCAGTCTGACTTGGAGTCAGCTACTTTCACACTGTGGGTTCTATCTGTGAGCCAGTTTGCAACCCACCTAGTGATATAGGGGTTGATGCGTAGCTTACTGAGTTTTCTATGATTCCTGAGTGGGAATGGTATCAAAGGCCTTGGCCAGATCAAGGTAGGCTATGTGAACCACCTTGCCTTCATCCACAACTCTGGTGACTGACTCAAAGAAGTTGATCAAGTTGAGCAGGCATGATCTACCCTTCACAAAACCAAACTGTGTGGGATCCAGAGTTTGGAAATTCCCTATATCCTTGTTTATTAGATCCATGATGATACATTCCATAGCTTTGCATATCAGACTCGTTAGGCTAATGGGGCGATAGTTCCAAGGGTCTGTAGTCGCTCCTCCTTTGTGGAGAGGGATGACTGTGGCATTGCGCCATTCGGTAGGGACAAAGCCTGAGGTGAGGCTGTGACTGAACAGGGCACACAGGTGAGGTGCCAGTTCACTCTGTAGTTCATGTAGAACACAGACAGGGATATTGTCAGGTCCCATAGAAGCTGTATTCTTGGCCTTGGACAGTGCTGTTTTAACCTGTGCAGCAGTAGTGATGGGTGCCTGGCAATCTACTGTTAATGTGATAGGTCTTTTGGGAGGGGAGAGAGGTGTAAAGTTGGCACTGAATCTGTTGGCCAGTATATTGGCAATATCTGTTGGCTCGGTATAGGAGGTACCATTGTGCAGTAGCTCAGAGCAAATCTAGGTATTGCCATGGAGATTCTTTGCATAACTATAGAAGTACTTGTAGTTGTCTTTACTATCTGCTGCAATTCTGTTTTCATAGCTAGCTTTAGAGGATTTGTTGAGGGATCTCAAGTTTTTGTTAAGGCTGTTAAGGGGGTTTACCTTATTCTGCATACGTTTCCTCCTTCTGTTGTAGAGTTTGTTTATGGCAGGAGACCACCAGATTGGCTTCCTATTTTTGGAGGAGAGTGTCTTCATTCTATTGGGTATGGCAAGATCCATGCATTTGTGTACGTGCTCGTACAGTGCATTGGTGTATGATTCGACAGTCATGCAACTATTCTCCATTTGCATGGGTGCCATGAAGTTAGTCACCTCTGTTTTTAGGAGCCCAAAAGTTAGCTTTGGAGAAGTTTTTCATGGTGGTTACCTTTGCAGGGGGTGGGAGGGATATGGATTTCCAAGATGATTAGTTTGTGGTCAGATCTAACCAGGGAGGAGTTGACTATTGGTGTAGAGCAACGGTCGCCCATGTTAGTAATGACCAGGTCATGCTGCGGAATAATTTGTCAGGTACTGAAATGCCATCAGCTCCAGGACTGGGACATAGCTGATCAATGACATGAGAACAGAAACATCATACTAGACTAGGTAGATGTGCCATCCTCACATGAGATCAAGGGGGATGTATGGACTGTTTGTCCAAGTGGACTTGGACATTTGTATAACATTAACCTTCCTTGCTATGGAGATTTTTCAATGTCTGACTATGGAGAAGCTGTCTTCAACCACACGAATGCAAGAGTTCCTATATGTGATTCTGTTGCATGTGCAGTAATATAATTGGTTTCCACAGACAGCAGAGGAGAGACTATGTAGGTGTTCTGTGAAATAACACATTTCCCTGAGGTCCTGGGGACAGTGTGGCTATCTCAGGAACAGTGTATACCATCTGTGCTTAGCAACAGTGCACACTTTATATTCAGCCATCTCCTTCCATGACCATGCCAGCCAGTTCTCAACAGCCACAGGAATGCACTAATGGATGCCAAGTAGGTTGCATTGCCTGCATTCCCTGCAGTGGTTGAGGGTTTTCACTGAGGCCATGCAGCACACTAAGCAGATCTGACATGGTCTTATTAGCATCCATGTGAGTCTGAATCATAGACCTGCACAATTGCTGACTGATGCCTAGAGTAACACCCAGGTAATGGAATACTCTGGTCTCATAATGCTGATGGGCACCAACATGCCCTACTCCTGTGTGTTTACACCTGAAAGATGGTGTGGCCCCTAATACTGCTTTTGTTGGTGCAGATATGCATTAGGTCCATCAGGGAGGGTCTGACAATGCTTTGTATGCCAGGCATAGATCTCCCCTCAACAGCTTGTAGGAGACAGAATACAGGGGTATGGCTTTGAGGGGGTCTACATGACATGTTGCTTATACCTTACATTCTTTTAATGAGGAATCTATATGGACATTCCGGTTGTTGGATGTGCCTGGTTAGGTACATAGCAAAGAGGGAATTGCACTCAATGATAGGTCTGATGAATGCCAAATATAGTGGAACATGACCTTCTTGGACTTAGATGCCATACCTTTGTTTATAAGTTGCACAACACAGAATGATTTCCTCACTACTGTAGACACATGATAGCCAAAGGCTAGATTACTGTCTGCATGTTTCCCCAAGTCTCTGACTACTGGGTCACCTTTTAGGGGTGTGTGTTGTCAATATGATAGTTACCAGAGGAGGTTGACTTTCCAAATGATACTGTTATGCATTTCTTGACATTTAGTTTTGAATGAGAGAAATGCAGAATGGTATGACTGAGTAAACTCTGAAAGGTGCTAGGCAATGTCCTGTGGTAATGGAATGTGCTACTACAGATTGTATACATCTCTCACAGGTACTCTAGCAGTTGTACCTTGTGGTGCATGTAATTTCATTTGCAGTCCTGATGTTTCTGAGTGATATAAATGCATTCATGTGAGTAAAATGGGCAAATATGCTAGGCAACGTCCTTGAGGAATGGCATGTCCACTACTCACATAGGCCATCCTCAAGAGACACTTGACTAGCCTGGCTCCCACATATAATCCACCACCGGGTATTAGTGTTCTCTCATTGTCATCACTGAGGGGTAGCAGTACTTCTCAGTGTCTATGAGCTTCTGCTGTGGTGGGGGTTGCATCCCCAGTCACTGATCCAGCACTGGCTATGTCTTGGACTTTGGTCTTGGTATGGAGGATCATGTCACTGTCCATGCTATGCATCTGCACCAGTGTCCTACTGTTTTCACTTATTACATTGTTGTCCTGCCTGTTCCCAAAACACCTGGTCTGCTTTATCTTGCTCCATTATTCTGTCATGCTTGTATGGGCTACACCTGTGGGTACATATGCAGATCAGTGTTGGTATGCAGGACTATCTTTTTCATCCAGTGCCTGTCACCTTGCTGCCCCAGCACCCCTGGGGAGGGCACATCCCCTGGTGCTGTTGTGAAGTAGCTCTTCTGACATGGTATCATAGTAGGGTAGCTGCGGGCATCTGAGCCACATTTACTGCCCCTTGCACCACTGCCAACAGAACAGAGTTGTGCCCATTTGTAGTGCAGACCCAGCATTCCATTTAGCCATTTGCCTGCATGATGTCTGTGTGCCGACACAACATTGTGAAGATAGTCTCACTGCAGGAATAAAACTCATCCTGCCAGTTCCCTGCACCCTGCTGTGCCTTTGCTGGTTGCATACCCCCCCCCCCACCCAGGAATGCAACCTGTCCTACCTATTCCCTGTGCTTCGGCTGGATGCACCCCCACAGGACTGAAACTTGTACTGCTTGTTCCCTGTGGTATGTCAGTTTGAACCCCCCCTCCCCACGCACAAATATACATATACATCATGTCAGACTCCTTGTCTTGGCAAGCGTAGTGTTAGCACACACATTGTACCACTGTGTAACTTTGTGTGTGTGGCAGCCATTAACCCTTGAGCTGTCATTTTCCTTATATGTCAGTATACTAAAGTATCCACTTTCTTCATTATTCTGTTTTGCTCACTGTAATGCAGTTTCCCACAAAATGACAACCATACTTTTTATTGCTCTGCATTAGAGTTCATAGTCCTAAGGAGATGATTTAGAGTGGTTATGTCTGAATTGTGCCAATAACAAGTTATCACCTCTAGTCAGTGCGACATGGCCTGGTCTGGCTCATGAACAGGTACTGAGATTAAATATAGGTGTGTGTCTGTGCAGCCTGACTCTGCTATACAGATTTACATTACACTCGTGACTGTAGCATCGCACTGTTCAGCTGTCTCTTAAGGCTATGCTCAAGCATGTTGCCCATAAAGGTTGTGTACTTATGTGCAGCCTGGCAACACAAATGTTACCCTTACCCACACAGATGGATTCTAGATAATTTTATAGCTGGTAAGAAATTGTGCATATGTTAGTAAATGGAGTAGTTCTAATTTGCTATTTATCAGAAAACCCTCTTTTTTTGAGGAACAGACCACAAATATAAGGCCATAATATGGGTAGTCTGCAAAGTTCTGGACAGGTGAGAAATATGAGCCAGACCTTCTCCACCAATGAGAAGAAAAGCTGAGAGAGAGCCAACCTTCATATTCCAGTAATAGTTGTGTTTCTGCTGAGTCACTTTTCAGTAGGCCTGAGAAGTATAGTTATACATGCCTTGCACTGTCATGGGTATTAGCCTGCCAGGGGGAGGGTGGGGGATAGGGGGAATTTACTGTGCTGCTGCCATGCTGTATTTGTGCTTAATCTGTTTATTAAATCACTGAGCATTGTTTTTGCATTGTAGTGTTTAGCCATTGCTTATTTGTTCATCTGCTTTGTAGATAGTTTTTGCACATTTTTACCAGGCTGCTGTCCTAAATTGTGCTAGTTATACCTGGATTAGCCTTGTTGGTATAACAACTACTTCACCTATTCACCATGTACTGTGTATTTATTTCTCAAGTGAGCAGCATAGGCTTCTCAACAGACAGTTTCACTGAGGGGCACTCTCATCATGAAGTTTGTTTGCTGGTGAGAACTGAAGTGGACTGGTGGCTTCATGCCCATATGGGCAGCCTGGAGCACCTCTTCACGCAGCTGGTAGAGTTCATGTAGGCTGCCATTTCCAACCAGTGGACCACCAGTGGCACCTTACCTGCATGCTCATGTTCGAAAGTCATGTGACAAGGCTTAGCACTGTCCACTCACTTGAGTGGTGACTGTATGTCCAGAAATGCAAGGCTTCATTATGCAACCCTGTCCCAGGTATGTCTGCTTAGTGTCATTACTTGTGCAAGCATAAGCCTCATTGGGCAACCTCAACTGTGTAATTTATCACAGTTGGTCACATTATGCTTGTTTCTGACTTCCTCCACACATTGTAAGCATTTTGCTACTGCAGTATTAAATGTAACACTTTTGAAGGGTAGACCCCCCCCCCCCCCCAATAGTTATATGCTATCTTCTAAGGCTGAACTGATCTGGTGAAGGAGAAATATTTGGTTTCATTGCAAAATTGAGTCTAGCAATTTCTCTGAGGATATTCAACCTCAGAACAGCAAGGGTGCAGGGGGTGCAGCAGGAAAGTCCCCCCCCCATAAATGCATGTACTCTACTGGATTTGTTTTCTATACATTTAATTAAGCTCCATTTCATAATGTCTACTTTACTGTTATTTGGTGGTGGTGTTTTGTTTATTCAGTACTCAATGTTTGATAATCCGATTCAGTGAAATGTTTGTTGATTATATGTCATGCTGTCAGTTACAAGATGCTATTAAAACTATATATTTTTGACATGATTTAAAGGATATGTACCCAGAAGTGGTCATCTGATACAGTATTTTATGAAGATCCAATGAACAGGTTCAAGATAATGACGACAAGGCAAAGTGGCCAAATGGTGGCTCCACATTACAAGAGCTGCTGAGACATCAAAAGCCAGTCAGCAGAAAGGACATCATATTCCTCTTGAACTAGTATGTCCAGCGATGGACTATTACATCATCTTGTAGAAAAACATATGACTCTACCTTGAAGTGTTTCATTTCATCTACAAATTCTCCATTTATTTCTACTACTCGGTCACCATCCTGTAGACCACTCCGCTCAGCAGGGCTAAACCTCTCCACCTGGCGGATTACATGACCTTGTGTCTCCAACTCTTGGCGCAGATAAAACCCAAAGCTCTCCACATTCCTTTTGTGTAGATGGCAAACTCTTGGCTTGGAAGAACAAACTGTTTCTGAGAGAAAATTTACAGTTACTGTTCTGACATTCATTATGAATTCAGTGATGCACAATTAATGCCTCTAAATAGCAACATGTAGTATATGTACTGTCCTATATGCTGTTAATTCCCATCCAACCTGTAATGCCATTGTCCTGACTACTGGTTTCTGAATCATTCTGCATTTCTGTCTAGAAAAGTAGAAATCAGGCTGTCTGCAGTTCTGAACGCATAACACATATTTGATTTTGAACAGTATGTTAGTATATACAATAACTTAATTCCCACTCTAATATGGACTCTTTCTTGATTTTACTCCTTGATCTCAGTGTTTGGCATAACCCTGTAAAACACAGTATGTGAAACTTTGTTTCACTTTAACATTCTGCATGGCTATTCATCACATTAAAGTCAGCTTTAATGTACAAGGCATGCTACTGACATTGTGAAATGTATATTCCTTCTCCTTAAAAGCATTGAGTACTGTTGCCACCTTGCTATATCTGTCCCATAGATTTCAGAGAAATACAGAATGGTCTGTATTATAATAGCAGCCACACTGAGCAAACAGATGCACAAAACACATTTCTGCAACTATGTTATTGACAAGAGTGCCCACATCAATACAGAAAGCCCAGCTCAACAGCGTTGCTGTTAATGAGTGCCGATTTGGTTGCCCATAGAATATCCCAAGAGCTATAACAAAATTTTTCATCTATTCAACTTTTTCTCAGTGTTTGAAAAGTTTAAGTAAAATCCCTTTAAATCTGACACAATTAAATGCTACTAATATAAATCAGCATCATGGGCGCCCGCAGGCAGATTTTCTTAATCTAGCTGTGTGACGATGTGTTGAAATCGAAAAATGTACTGGCAAAACTGTACATTTTTTGATTTCAACTTACTTTTTTCTTTTTTTCTGTTAAGCCTGCATCGTTCGGCGGAGCCTGAGATGCTATTGGAGGCTGCAGTCACATGCTGACAAGTGCCTCAATTCCTCCTCAAACTGCATCTCCCTTTGCGACTGTTGACAGTTGGATAGAGTGAGAGAGTTACCCAGATTAAGACAGTGCAGCAGATCAGACACAGTCTAAGAACTAGATAAAAACACACAGCAACAGCGAAATATTAACAGCAACACACCAAACAGCCAATGCCTTTCTTCACTTTATTTAGACCTGGTACCTCGGCAGTTCGCCTTCAAGGATCACATTTGCTTGCTACAAACAATTGGTTTATATAGCACATATCCAAACAATTAAGCAATAATTCAATTGATATAACATTCCTTATTTAAAGTGACCTTATCAATAACAATGTTCTACACATATAGAAAATACAAACAAAAATAATTACCCTAAATTCATTTTAAATAGAAAACTCATTCTTTAAAAGATAGAATTCATTTTATATACCAAAATATTATACATATTAATCAAAAAAATTTTGTATAAACACACACACATCTATATACATATATACACATATTTTTTATTTATTATTATATTTATAATATTGTTTTTAACTAATATTTCTGTATATTGTTACTTATTTTTCTATCTCAAAACGTATTTTCTTGAATGTTAAGAAATGGTTAATATTTATATTTATATTTCATAAATCCATCATATCCCCAATTCTAAATTCAAGCCATGTGGCCTTATGGTATTAAACTTAAGAATCAATTTAGTCTCTAATTCTAATAATTTATTGGTGATGTTATCACCAATACGTACCCATGGTCTACCCAAGACTCCAAATCTTAAACTATCACTGTTGCCCTCATGAATGTCCACAAAATGTTTAGCTACTGGACTGAGTAGGTTCAAATTCCTAATATCTTTTAGATGCTCTAAGATTCTGACTCTGACCATCCTCTTGGTCTGGCCAATATACCAAATATTGGCACAACTGCAGGTTAAGGCATATACTACCCCAATAGATTTACAACTAAAACAATGTTTGGGGGTATGTGTAATGCCATTAATGGAATTAATATTAACAACCTTATCACAAAGACTACAAGAATTACACTTAAATGTACCTGTTTTAACCAACCGTGTAATTCCATCATTACAACAGTTGTGGTTCAAAATATTTTTCAAATTTTTCCCTTTTTGAAAAGAAAAGGTAACATAATGGGGAAATAACTCACCTATGTTGTCATCCTCACTTACCAAATACCAAAACCTTCTAACTATACCAACTAATCTATCAGAGAATGAAGTATACTTGGTAACAAAAAATAATTTTTCTGCATTCTTCTCTGTCAGTGAAGGTCTACAGGTATTATCTTTAAATGTTATGGTATCTTTATCCTTCCCACAGTCTAAGAACTCTTTACTTTAGCTCAGTGAAGTCAGATCATCGGATTCAACTGTGTGTCCTGTGCAGCACTTAAGGTATGTTATTGATCAATTCACATCAAGAAAGAAGCTCCTGGTATTTTTTTTTTTTTTTACACCGAATTAAATCTTGGTGCCAAAATGTGAAAGTGGCGCGCGCACTTGAGACAACTCGTCCTGATGAGAAAATACTATATTTATGCAGGCATTTGTATCTGGGACAGGGTGATTTATTTGTATTTACTAGAAACTGTTATAACTGCAAAAGTTCAGTCTTAGTTACAAAAAATTAATGAAAAGAAAATTTTAATTGTACTTCTTTGCTTTGTTTTTAGAACAATGTAAGTCGTTAATTGCGAATTTGCACTGCACTTTAATGAAACTGTATTTTAACTGCGCACTCTTGCAATCCCTCTAAGTGTGTGTGACTGTGATATATCCGTGGTTAATTTTCTGTCTTGGGCTCTTCTAGTGCTATTATGTGCTCAGTTTCCTCTGTTGTGAGCTGGGAAAAATAGGTAATCAGAAAATTAATGCCTGAAAATCTTAAACTTTACTCAAGGGCTATATAGTCTCCTACTACTAGCGAGTCAGTACAAGAATTCAGGACAAGAACATTCCTCAATGACAAGTTAAATCCTTAAAACAGGACGTAGCTTCGTCACACGCCAGTTATTTTTTGACTCAGGCTTCTGTTGCAGATGACTTCCCGCCTTCTTGAAACAAGAGTGTCAGAGTAGACTGTAACAGCAGTACAGCTGATTGTGTCTGTTGTCTGTCACTGTTTGGGAGGAAATAAATCAAACAATGCATAAGGTAACAGTGAAGAAGAGACCACAGATGCTGCTGGTAGAATAGGGAAACAGTAAATTGCATCCCTGTTCCATCTGAAAGGGACATGGACCCAAAGGATGGTAAACAAGACCTAGTTGTTGACAGTTCAGGCCTGACTGCAGCTGTGCTATGTGTTAAAGAGTCTCTTTATACAAGTTTGGAGATCTTTTCTTCCTGAACTGATTGTTGTCATTGTTCTAAATGCAAACTACAACATCAGTCTTGTTAGAAGTCTATTTTGGCATGGCATGTGACATCGAGTAAGTGTTGTTTATAAAGATTTTATCTAGTGATGGAGGGGAACACTGGGGGAAATACCCAAGGGAGTGATAGCTTGTTGGCATATTATCATCTTCTGCTGTTTGCTCTTAAATGTAATTTAGTTTCCTCAGCTTTAGTCGTAACTTTAGTGTATATGTTTTATTCAGTATGACATCATAGCAGCTTTTGATTATCTAATCTGATATTGTTAATCTTCGTTCATTCCTTACGCATGGGTATCGGTTCCATGCTCGGAACTGAGCCGGCCATTTTCCAAGCTCGCATCAACTTCAAACTCTCAAGCTAAAATCTTACCCACAATCCCCCTCTCCCTGTTACCTCAGATTTTGTTTGCCGCATTGCCATCCAGTCGTGTCAAGCTACTTTTCTTGAGCTAAGTACAGTCAATTGTTGTTTAATTGCTTTACAAATTACTTTTCTGTCAGAAAAGTTGATATTTTATTGTCTCTTGCCCTATCGCATCTAGCGTTCATAATTTCCTCAGGTTTTTTTCTGTCCTTTACTTACCCTTTTTACCGCGAGGTAATTTTCTCCTTACCATCACTGGTAATCCTTTTCCCTTTCTCTTTCATACCTTCGGGTACTCTCTTGTACCATTGTTGATACTTTTCTATTTGTTAATATGGCAGATAAAAAGGGTAGTCCGGGGTTTAAGCGGTGTTCTGATTGTGGACGCAAACTTCCTACTTCTGATGCACACTCTTTATGCGTTTATTGTTTGGGAGCTTCCCATTTATCTGTTGAACCACCTTGTACTATTTGTGAGAACTTTTCTAATAGAATTTTGTTAGAAAGGAAAAACAAGCTGATACTGAAGGGACTTCTAAAATCTCCCTTTTCAGAGGCTATTTCTGGGTTAGAGGTCTCAACCCCTCCTAAAGCCCATAAGAAAATGGATGTTTCTACTAAGGCTAAATTCTTGCCTTCGTCCCCAGCGGGGGACTCTCACCAACCAAAACCTAAAAAGGCTAAAATTTTGGCTCCGGAGCTCTCTCAGTCAGCCCCAATGCTTTCGGTGCCCAGACTTTTGGCACCGAGGCCTTCGGCTCCATTAGTGATTTTGGCTCCATCCTCTCATGCAGCCTTCCACATATCGGCACTGAGAGGCTCCTCGGTTCAGACCATTACCACTGTATTGGCACCGACCGTTCAGTTGGCACAGACCTTGACCGCGTCAGCTCCGAGATCTTCCTTGGAACCGAGGCCTTTATTGTTGACTCCAGTTTTGTCGGTTCCAGCTTCGGCACCGACAACCACTTCGGCACCAATCCCTGTGTCGGTGCAGACAATGACATCGTCACCGGTGACTTCTTTGGTGCAGACTACAGTAGTTCAGTCTTTCTCATCACCGTTGTCCTCATTGCGGTCAGATGAAATGGGCACCGAGTCTGCCTCTTTTGTGGACAGGCCTGTTTCTCCCTCAGTCTATGTGAGGTCCACTAGAAGTCTTTCCGAACATGATGTGTTGTGTCTTGTGGACCAGGCATTCTTGGCCGAGGTATTCCACCCCCCAGAAACTATCCTTCCATGTGAGGTGATCACCCATCTCCAAAGACACCTTCTTATTCTCCACCTTCATTGCCTTTGAAGTCCATGGATATAGTACAGTCTTCCCCTTCTGTGGTTCCCTTTATGGATCTCACTAAGGAACCACAGTTACCTTTATGGCAGGAAGGTTTTGCTATGACCCAGGATGTCAGCTGTGACACGCATAGCTTGCTGCTCCACAGCCATCCAGGGACACTGAGTTGGTAGGCTGAGCCACTTAGGGGAGGAGTGCCCCCTGTCCTAGACATACGCTCCTCTCCGGGTGGACCAGCCTTCCAACTGATGGAGAAGGCTTTCGCTGCTGCTGGCAATACCGGACTGTCTATAACTCTGCCCTCCTCTGGTACACTGGTTTCACAAGTCGCACCTAGCGGACACCGGGTGCAAGGGTCTCAGAACATATTCCTTCAGGAATCCCCTTTTCCATTGTCTTCCCCAGCTTCTCCCGCTGAGGAGGTCCACCAGAAAAGTTTGTGTAAGAGGAAGCACATGGACTCCATGGTGGAGTCCCTCACTGAAGACACAGATTTCGACGAGGGGGAAGGATCCTCTTGGTCACCCTCTGAGGTATCCTTTGGCAACATCCTTGAAATCCTGAAATGGAGAGGTGACTGGCAGCCCTCTAATCTGACCCCTGAGGAATCTGTGTTCCTGCAGGCCTTTCGTGCCCGGCCCCCTACCTCCTGGGTTACTCCATCTGCTGATGAACTTGTCAAGTTCATCGTGCAGCATGCTTGGAAGGCCCCTGATACTGCTGAAGCTATTCCCCAGAGGCCAGATAAGATCTTGTCCCCTCCTGCTTCAGATCCCCATTGGTCCAAAGGTCTTCCTGTAGATGCTTTGGTGGTGGCAGCTGCAACAAAAAAGGATCTGGCAGAAGAAGAAAGCCAGACTATCCATCCGACTAACAGAGAGTCCCAGGCCCTGGACAGAATAGGGAAGTGCACCTTTGCTTCAGCGACCTTTACTATCAGGTCCCTGAATTATATGGCACACTTTACCAGGCTTCAAAGGGATCTGGTTTGTGAGCTCTCTGAAACCTTGGCTGGTGCAGTGTCTGATGAGGTCTGTGACAAAGTGGCCTCTCAGCTGGTCACCACTGAGTCTATATCTAACTCCTCTATGCGATTGATATCTCACACATCAGATGGAGCAGCTAGAGCAGCGGGTTCAGCTGCGGTCTTGAGACGACACACCTGGATGCACTTGTGCAACTTCGAGGAATCTTTTAAGTCTTCTTTTCTTAATGCCCCCATTGAGCCCTCCTCATTGTTTGGGCCCAAAGTTAGAAGCACACTGGCCAGATGTGAACAAGACAGTAAGACCCTTTCTGCCATAGGTGTCGATTATTCTTCCCCTCAACATGCTTTCTCCCGAAACCAAAGGAGTGGGAAGATATGGTTCAAAAAATCTCAGGGTCCTTTCCGTGACACACAGGCCGAGTTCTCCCCCAGAGGCAGAGGGGGAACTCACAGGGAAGATGCTCCTTTTGGGGCAGAGGGGGACTGCATAACCAGGGTTAAAGGGATTCTTTTCCTGGTCAATCCTACCAGCACTCCTGAAGAGCGACCCAACTCCTTTCCTCTGGAGGTGGTTGGGGGACGTTTCTCCTTGTACCCTTCTGCCTGGCTAACCATCACCACTGATTCTTGGGTATAAAGGATCATAACCAGAGGTTATCATATCCCCTTCGATCTTTGTCCCGTCCCTTCAAAAAATCTTCCCGACGTTCCACCCAGTCAAAGGGAAGAAGCAGCCCTAGAGAGAGAAAAGCTGCTAAGGAAAAGAGTCATCCAAATAGTCCCTCCAGACCAGATAGGATCCGGATTCTACTCAAGACTATTTTTGGTGCCAAAGAAAACCGGGGACTGGAGACCAATTTTGGATCTCAGTGTATTGAACAAGTTTGTGAGAGTACAAAAATTCCGGATGGTCACTATACAGTCTATCCTCTTGCTTTTGGAAAAAGACGATTGGATGTGCTCTATAGATCTTCAAGATGCGTACTACTACATAAAGGTGGACAGGCCATCAAGAAGATTTCTGCACTTCTGTGCAGGAGCCAGTCACTACCAGTTCAGTGTACTGCCCTTCGGACTCTCTACAGCCCCCAGAGTGTTCACAAAGTGCATGGCAGTTGTCACAGCTCACTTGCGACTTCAAGGATTCCAGGTGTTTCCATACCTAGATGACTGGCTCATTGCTGTCCCCACTAGACATCTACTGGAAAAAGCCCTGGCATACTCTCTCCTCACTGCTCAAAGGCTAGGCATAACCATAAACTAGCAGAAATCCAATCTCACCCGATCTCAGTCGACAGAATTCATAGGGGTTATCTTGGACACAAAAAACTGCAGAGCTGCTATTCCAGAGCACAGAATTTTAAGGATAAAGCAACAACTAATTCCAATCCTTTCAAAGGAAAAATCCACAGCTCACTTGGTTCTACAGCTGTTGGGTTCCATGGCAGCCTCCATCACCATTGTTCCCCTGGCCAGGTTTCACATGAGGCTTCTACAATGGCTACTGCTCACCTAATGGTATCCTTTTCAGCATCCTCTTTCAGCCATGATTTGAGTAACCTACTGGTGCAAACAGGATTTAAATTGGTGGATGACACACAATCTCTCACAATGGTCTCACCCCTTTTTCCCCCAGCAATCCAAGGCCACAGTGACCACGGACACCTCCCTGATGGGGTAGGGGGGGCTATGTCAGGGACAGACAGTCCAAGGCACTTGGTCCCAACTGGAAGCCCATCTGCATATAAATGTTCTACAGCTGAGGGTGGGGCGTTGCAAGCATTTCATCCCCTGCTGCTGTCTGGGACAAATGCGATTCAACCAGACAACATGGCAGTGGTCTGGTACGTCAACAAGCAAGGTGGAACCAAATATTACCCCCTTTGTTGAGAGGCCATGAGGATATGGCAATGGGTAATGGCTAACAACCGTTTTCTTCTAGCAATGCACATTCCCGGGAGTTCCAACATGATAGCAGACAGACTCAGCAGGTGCATTCTACAACCTCACAAGTGGTCTCTGAATCCCTTGATAGCGGTGGAGATCTTCCACTGCTGTGGCCATCCTTGCTGCGACCTCTTTGCATCCTCGACCAACTACAAATGCAGCAACTACTTCTCCCTGATTCCCCCTCTGGGACAGTCACCCAGGGACGTTCTAGTCCATGATTGGCCTCGGGTCTTCTCTACGCATTTCCAAATTTTCCTCTCATTCCCCAGTTTCTGAAAAAAGCCTGGTGGTTGAAGACCAAGGTAATCCTCATAACACCATATTGGTCACGACAAAGTTGGTTCCCATTCCTTTGGCCTCACCTACTAGATCGACCATGGATTCTCCATCCAATCCCGGAGTTGATCTCACACCCACAAAACCTGATTCATCCCAAACTGAACAGCCTGAAGCTAACGGCTTGGCTACTCCAATTCCCTTGATTGCCAGGCAGAATGATCTTTCTTTACCAGTACGTGATATTCTCATTGCTTCTCATAAGTCTTCCACTAGAATTACTTATCTGAGCAAGTGGAAAAGATTTACCTGTTGGCTGAAAGATAAACAAGTGGACCCCTTTTCAGCACTAGTGTCGATAATACTAGACTATCTGGCCGACCCGTTTCAGTCGGGTCTATCGGCCTCTACCATTAGAGTTCATTTGGCTGCAGTTTCTAATTTTCATGAGGGGATCCAAGATTCCTCTCTTATGTCCCATAAATTGTGCAAGACCTTCATAAAAGGTGTGAATCATCTGAAGCCAGCTTTTAGAGAACCTATTCAACCACGGGATTTATCATTAGTTCTACAAGCTCTGACAATGGCACCTTTTGAACCAGCCTCTTCTTGCGACCTCAAGTATTTGTCATGGAAAACCTTGTTTATGGTCGCTATTACTTCTGCCAGACGTATTTCTGAACTTCAAGCTTTACATATCAAGAGTTCATACTTGATTTTTCATAGAGAGAGAGTGCCTCTGAGAACTAATCTGTCATTTCTGCCTAAAGTGATCTCTGAAATGTCCATTAATCAAGCCATTGAATTGCCAGTTTTCTTTCCCAACCATTCAAACAGAGGAGAATATTGCCTACATACCCTAGATATACACAGGCAAATCTGTTTTTACTTAAACAGGACTAAACCCTTTCATAAATCTGACTAGTTATTTTTGGTCTTTTCTGGATCTAGATTAGGATCGGCTGTTGCTAAGGTCACATTAGCTAGATGGTTGAAGGACTGTGTGACCTTTATTTACACACAACGTAATATCTCATTGCGTACTACTATGAAAGCTCATTCAACAAGGTCGGTGGCAACTTCTGCTGCCTTCCATGCCAGAGCTTCCTTACATGACATCTGTGCAGCTGCAACTTGGGCTACGCCTCATACCTTCATCAATCATTACAAATTGGATTTGGCCTCCAGGGGAAGAGCATCTTTTGGTTGTATGGTGCTCAGGAATGCCCTTCCATGAGAGCCTCTCAGGAATAGAGGTAGCTGGGGACTCTGTCTCATGTGTAAGGAATGAATGACGATTAACAATATCAGATAAAGAAGTTATACCTTACCATAATGTTCCATCTGTATTGTCGATCCTCGTTCAGTCATTACGACCCTCCCTCCTTCCCCCTCTTGTGGTTTCTAGTGGATCTCACCATACAGTTCTCTTAGGTTATTTGACCAGAGGTAGCCTCTCCCTTCTTTAACTTGCAAACTCAATCTGAGGTAACATGGAGAGGGGGGTTGTGGGTAAGAGTTTAGCTCGAGAGTTTGAAGCTGATGCAAGCTTGGAAAATGGCCGGTTCGGTTCCGAGCTCGGAACCGATACCCATGCGTAATGACTGAACGAGGATCAACAATACAGATGGAATGTTATGGTAAGACATAACTTCTTTTTTATGTAGCCTTCTCTGCACTTAGCATATTTCCTGATGCCTGCTAGAGTTTTCTCAGGAGTCTATGGTTTCTTGCAACATCACAAATAATTGGACATTTGAAAACCCGAACCCTAATAATATCGAAACCTCAAAACAGCAACTCCATCCTAAAACTAAAAGTGTGTGTGTGTGTGTGTGTGTGTGTGTGTGTGTGTGTGTGTGTGTGTGTGTGTGTGTGTGTGTGTGGTTCTGTAATATATGTATATGTATGGGGGTGTAGATACTCTCAACTGTCGCTAATTTTGTAAAATGTCTAGGATTTATCCTGATATCAGGTCTGCTGCTGGTAACTTTTTTCTGGCAAGTGACTAAGGAGTTAAAGTTTTAGACTTTATAGCTTTCAGAAAAAGCACGATAATGCAAAACCTGTTATTCTAGCAACATTCTAAATACATAAAGGCACGATCAGTCCCTGATATTTGGCCATTTGTCCCCCATTATTTTTTAGCTTTCCCCTGGCTGCTGGTAAATACAAATGACCTCAGGGGGTTTCTAACAAAGAAGATCAAAGGCCTCTATCATGTGCCTTACACAGACTGACTAAAATCCCCTGTCACTATACTCTGTATAGTATAGACTTCTTACAGAGCAACCCAAGACCCAAACCTAATGAACTTACTGCATATCTGTAAGTCAAATGGGTCTAGGGCTACTCATTCCAGGGACTTAAATATGGCCTGTGACTTAAATAGGACATGCTGGAGGGACAGATTTATCTCCCAGTGACTGCCATGTCTTTGGAACAGGCTACCAATTCATGTGAAACAGAGCACCTCTATGACAGTCTTCAAGAGGAACCTGAATGAGTGGATGGGTCACAGTAAATTCTTACTGGGGATAACACCCACAACCCTCCAGGACATGGGCAGTCATCACTAAATGCAGTCTTGCTTTTTTCTCAGTTTGCAAAACTAGTGAGTGCATTTGTGTAAAACTAGCTGGCATACTTTACTGTGGCTTTTGTAAAACAGAGATAAGAGGTGTGCACAATCAATAAAGAATAAAGCGGTTGCAATTAAGGTTTCTTGGAGTTGCCTTTGATGAAAATGACTGTGTGGGGAAGGAATTGCATTGTATCTAAAAGTAGCAAGTTAGACATATTTTCTTTCACTTTTCATCACAAACATTAGCAGTGTACACAATATCTGACTGATTGACTAACTGTGGTGGTCTGGACAGGATGCGTGTTACAGCAACTGACCACTGGCACAAGGGTGCAGTGAACAGCATTGCTGACTCACAGCGCTTAGGTCTCTGATTAAGTTTTTAGCTGTGGACTCTGCATTAACTCCCAGGTTCTATGAGATCTATATCAAATCATCGAAAAGGCTCATTATCGAATGCTGTAATGTCGAACTGCAAAACCCGAACCCTAATAATATCGAAACCTCAAAACAGTAAATTTTTTCCCAGGGAAAATATTTGCTGTTCCAAGAAACACACACACACCACAAGCACACTAAAAAGCAGCAATCCACACACATACATTTAAAAGTTACATCTAACCCTACACTACACTGTACATACATTACTATCTATCCACTTATCTTAACCCAGACCCTAACCCTAAGGTCCGACACTATCGCACACTCACCACACCCGCACACTAACCCTAACTCACTTAACCCACCCCTAACCCCAAATTCTCACTATTGCAACACACCTCACCCGCGCCCTAACCCTAACTCACTTAACCCGCCCCAACCCCAAATTATCACTATCGTACACTCACCTCACCCGCGTCCTAACCCTAACTCACTTAACCCACCCCGAACCCCAAATTCTGTCACAATCGCACACTTACCTGACCCGAACCCTAACCCTAACTCACCCAATCCACACCCTAACCCAAACGTCTGCACAATCACACACTTACCTTAACCCAACCTGTAACTTTCCACCGCATCGCTGAAAACAGTGAAGCCACAACAACGGCCAATCGAATTCTTTCCCTAGGAAAGAATTTGGTTTTGTGCAGCTTCGCTGTTTTCAGCATTCGCGATATTGGGTTCGATATTAGATCATTCGAAATTCTGCCGTTTCGATGATCTAATATAGACCTGGTTCTGTGTAGTTTTTATCCAAGTGTCCTCAGTTGTATAATGAATGCCTGTGCCTTTTTAGCAATTATGTCCAGTGAAAAAAACATGAAATGTGACATATATAGATGTTTTCCAGGGGAAGGAGTGCTTGTAAAGAGTGGACTTTTTAGCGCTGAAAAGGAAATTGGTTATTTTCTAATTCATGTAGCTATAAAATTCAGTATAAAAAATGTAAAAGTTTCTGAATGCAAACACACTAGTTATTAAAGCAGCATCATGGTAGGGAATACTTCAGTACAGAGAGATTCAACTATATACATAGCCATGAGTTCCTTTATACCTTTCTGTCAAAAACAAACACCAAGTTCACACAGAGTTTAAAGTTGTTGTAACTTTGACAAAATCTACTTATGCACATTGTCAAGGCTGGAATGAGTAAACATTGTAAAAATATGTGGAAAGGAGGACAGCTTGACAAAATCTCTAAGGGAGGTAGCATACCCCTCAGCTGTCCAGGTTTTTGCAGAATGTCCAGATTTTTGCCCCATATTCCTCCTAAAAAGGATTGAAGTTGCTAAATAGTTTTAGACATCATATCCTTTAGAAAAATGCATACCAACACAAATCCTGTTATTCTAGCAATTTTATAAATTCATGAAAGCAATATTTATAATCTGTCCCTGTTTATTTTAGGCTTTGTCCAGATTTATTTCACTAAGAAGTTGAGGTGTGTGTGTGTGTGTGTGTGTGTGTGTGTGTGTGTGTGTGTGTGTGTGTGTGTGTGAGAGAGAGACACACAGATAGACAGAGTCAGACAGGGAGAGAGAGAGAAATGCCCTAGTTAGATCTAGCAGGTGGAATTTATTTTCAAGTGCATTTTCAAGGAATTGTGACCTTCAAGGGAAGAGAAGTTTTCTGCTGCTCATGCTAAGTCTGCTTAAAATGTGCAACTGTTTTGTTTAGCAAATGGTATCATTATTGTGGTATAGAATTTTAAAGCAATGTTAGCACAGCAGGTAGCATACTTGCATCTTGATGCAAAAGGCTGTAGGTTCTATTCCTACAGCATGTACATTTGTATTTTAAGGGGGTATGGTATTGCAGCACCTAGTAACTATGAACCTGTTTTTCAGCTTGCCACCCATTCCCTATCGCAATATACCAGCTTACCATTTCTTTTAATGTAACATAGACAATTTATTCTTCAAGGGCAACAGGCACTGAATTTGTAAATGAAACATTGAAATATAACGTTGTTTTCTAGCAACAACCTCTTCATTGGTTTCAGATCTCTTTAAAGTGGAATTATTCAGATGACTTTTACTTCTGCAGAGATTCTGCAAATTGACTGATATTGGTGGATTGTATGACAGAAGTTTGAGTGGCCCTTTATGGTTGAAATGTTCTGAATTGGGCAGGTTGTCATTATTGGTTCATATGATTTGTTTCATTGCCTAAAGGAAAAATGTTCAGAACTATAAATTTAAAACACAGTCTAACAAGTGGTGCTGTATTATACAAGGGATATAATTCAATTATTATATTTGATTATTAGTTATCATTACCTAGTGATAATGGTCTTAATTTGAGTTATAAAACATGTAGTATTGTTTCTTTCAGGAAACAGCTGTTACTCACAACATACAGTATAAATAATACTCCCTTACTAAATGAAAAGCTAGTCAGGGACCTGGAAACTTGGGTTGATAGTTCTGTCTCTCCTTTTATCACCATGTGGCAACTGTAGTCAAGAAATCCTTAAGCCAAAAATGTTTAATCTAGGTCCAAAGATGTTATTGTGCTCCTATTTTCAGCAGTGTTCAGACCCATTATAGAGTACGACACTCCCTTTAGAATGTATCTCACCCAACATATGAACAAACTCAAAAATCTCCAGGGGTTCCAAACTAAAGAGATCTCTGCTCTTAAAAGCCTTAATTACCAATGCAGGCTGGAAGCCCTGTCTCCAGACTCTGTGTCCTATAGACTTCTGTGGGGTGATCTTTGCTTCACTTTCTGTACCATTAGAGATCTGGTGGTCCTTGGCCTCCTATAATTCAGTAAGGCTAACATTAGAACCAGAGACCTGAACCTTCATCATCAGTTAAACAGAACTCAATGGAGGAATATATTCATCTCCTACACCTTCCCCTTCTCTGGCATAAACTTCCTTTGTAGGTTGAACAATGTGATTCAATACCATCCTTTAAACTAAACCTGGGCATTTATATGGGTAGCCTTGTGCTAGTTAAGTCTTTGACACCCAGAATATTCCTTAACTTGTCCTCATGCTTCCCCAAGGTCTGTCTTCATTTTTGCCCCTTAATAGGAATTCTGTTTCTTTCCAACTGACCAGCAATAATGCTTGAGTTAGCTGGTGCATGATAGTTGAAGAATGTCTGTGATGACTTCCCAGGGCAGCAGGTCCTTACCTTCTCCAAATCAAGTACAGCATCAGTCCTGTGGCTTCCAGCAGGTCCTCACTTCAGTGACCCATTGGAAGAAAGGTTCTTTGAAGGTGGGTAAGTGTTATCCTAGACTGAAAGAAACATTTCTTTCTCCATTCCCATTCATGTTTGGAATAGGTAAACTGTCAAGAAAGCAACGGCTAGACCACAAACTATACGTAATTGCTTTTAATCCAATACGCAATTTTGTTCGACTCTCTGGTCAAACTTCTTCAGACTATAAAAAAGTTACCTAAAGCCATTACATTTAAAAGCATACAAGATAGGGTCACATGTTTCAAAACCACCTAAAACAATATACTAAACTCACAGTAATTAACACAGTAATCAACACATACATGCCCCTTACAAACATTCATTACATAGCTAACAACAATAAGTGGGCTGATAAGTCAAGACTCACTTCCATATATTAAAAACAGTCTTATTAAAATAGTCTACCAACCAAAACTAAAACCCAACAAGGGCAAAAACTAATAACGAAAATAAAATAAAAAACAGTGCAAACTTAAAAAAACGCTTTATTACCACTGGAATAGTAGATTCTCTCAATAAACTAAGCGCTTTCACCAATCACTTTGGCTTCATCAGAGTTAATGAGAGCAAACCACAACACCAAATAAATACACATTTAAATTCATCTTCAACCAATCACTTTGTCCCACCATCAGGTTCCCTATTTAAATAATTCATGAATAATTCACAATTGACATCATTTCATACATACATATACCCCACCCTAAATTATTTAAATAAACATTTATCTAAATAACTTATTTTCATACAAATATAGATATAAAATACATAAACATATAAAACATTTAAAAATTCAAAAAACAAATACATAGTAATATCTAAACTTTTATGTATTACCCTGTATTTAGATAATCCTTTATTAGTCTATTGCACAATCCCTAAATTCTTTCCGCTCTTTGTTTTAAAATAGACATAATGGATATGTTATCATTAAGCCCTGGGGAGCAGTGGCATTTAATCTAACCTGTCAAATATATTCCTTTTCTTCCACCCTCAATCTATCAGTTCCACCTCTATCACTAGAACTAATTTTATCTATCACAAAAAAGATGAATTTTTTAAAATTCGGGCAAATCTTACTATGAGAATAAAGGGCATTATGTTCATCCTTCTTCTTAATTGCTCTAATATGTTCTGATATTTTATCCTTTAATCTTCAAACTGTTTTGCCCATGTAGAAGCCTGAACATCCTGTACATGTTGCGATGTATACCACCATTGCTGTATTACAACAGCATCTACTTGGGAAAGCTATTGTCCTCTCATATCCTTGGACAGAAACATAAGGCCCATCATTAATAAATTTACAATTCCTACACACCATCTACGTGGGCAAAACATTCTTTTTATTCGCTCTAAATTTTAAGCTTAACTTGATCAACCTTATTCAAGCATTAATAGACTGGATAAGATGCAATTACCTTAATATAGCTTCTTTTCTAAGGAGAAATTTCATGAAATAATAAGGACTAAGGAGTAGGAACCAAAGGGTAAGGAGCAACCAGTCCCTAGTAGCTAACATGTTCGCGAGTTTGTCATCGCAAGACTCCGCCCTGTAGGGCTCACTCATAACTAAGTAGGCGGGCTGTATTGGCAACTGGCTTCCCAGTCACCAGCAACAATCCCAGCACTACTTTACATGCTGAAACAGGCTTGCCTTGCATCCAAAAATGGAATAAGCTACTACTAGCACCTAGATAAACAACTAGTGGTGGTAAACAAGTGCACCTGAAACTATCGCTACCGCTGTTAATTAATGATATCTCATATCTATAATGAACTGGGTAAAGCTAAACAGAGGCTTTAGTTAAGGCAGGGAAATAGGGAATGAATAAAAGGATCTAAACTCATTATACATGCTAATAGTCGGCATATTAAGATATTATGCCCATTTCCCTCAAGGGTTTTCGATTAACTTACATAAAAGTTGTTATGAGGAGGGAATGAAGAACTGGTCGGTCAAAAGACATTTGGGGAATATACATCCTCAAAACATAACCTATGTAAAGCCCATGTAACTGTCCCCTATATATAACAAGCCACAAACATAAATAAACACCTACAGGTACTACAAACTCACAAGGTGTAAAAATGACATATATAGCTCATCATGGAGCTAAGTTATATAATTAAGTTATACTATACATTGTAAGTATAGACTAGTTAAATTCATGTTTGATTGCAATTAAAAAGCCACACTAATATGCACCCTGTATTATAGATCATCTTTCCAAACCTTTCAACTTTAAAATGCATTTAATCGAGCCATCATCATTCAGCCCTGGATACGTATAGGCATCAAGCTTGATTTGCCAGAGCAATTCAAGTTTTTCCAGTTTTAAACTCTCAGGGCTGCCCCTTATATTGTGTGTCACTTGATCAATGGCTGAATATTTAAATGAATGGCCTGTGAAACATGTAACATGTTTTGCCAAGGCGTTCTCTAACTTGCCCTTACTGATTGCATATTGGTGCTCATAAATACGTTCACGGATCTTCCGGTCAATTTTGCCTATATAATAGGCAGGACATTGTTGGCATTTGGCCAGGTATATAACGGCCTTTGAGTTATAGTTAAATTTCTGCCTAATTTTATATTCCATGCCATTGATATGGAACAAATTAATTACTCCAATGTGTCTACAAAAATTACGCCTCACATCTAGACATGCTGGCCAAGTTAGATTTCCTTGTTATTTTACCCTCCAACAAGTTCTTCAAATTAGGGTCCCCTCTTACATGTAATCTTAGGTGGACCTCCTATTCTGTGCGACAAGTCTGCATTACTATTGATTAGGTCCCAGTTTTTATTTAAAATATACCTAATTATCTGACTCTCCATGTTAAAGGTGGCGATCAAACAAAAGGGAAAGTTGTTTACACTATTCAGACTCAATTCCCCACAGGTGTTGCTCTGTTCTCTTTCACCATTAGGGCTAATCCAGTTGGTAATACTCAATATGGGAGCATAAATCCCTATATTCTTCTTGAGCTTCACTTCCAAAGTCAAGGATTCAATCAGTTTTTCAGGGTAGCCCCTACTGAGGAACATTCTTTTTAATGTTGAACATTCATTTATAAAATCTTCCTCGAGGGTTACTATCCTCGCCACTCTTACCAACTGCCCTTTAACTAGGGAGTGCTTCTGGTGATGGGGGGGGCTACTTGTGAAGTGCAAGAAGGAGTTTGAATATGTGGTCTTTCTATACACTCTTGCTGTATAGCCCTGGTTGTGGACGTCCTTCTTTAGGTTGATGTCTAGATAACTAATCTTGTCCTTACTAAAGCTGAATGTAAATTTTAAGAAGCTTGTGGTGTTGTTAAGATAGTCAACCAGGGTCTCTGCTTTATCTCTATCACCCTTGATGATGATGAAGATATCATCAAGGAAGCATGTATGGAAAATAATCTCATCTCTAATACGTTTGACTTTAAAGATGAACTCGAACTCTCATTGGCCCATGACTAAATTAGTCACACTTGCCCCACAAGGTGACCCCATAGCAACCGCTATCTTTTGCAAATAATATTACCTATCAAATAGGAAAAAAATATTGGATAGAGATAAATCCAATAATTCAAGCACCAGATCGATCTCCATATTGTCAGCACCATTCCTGTACAAGAAAGATCTTATCCACACTAATCCTACTTCATGGGGGATTGAGGTATACAAATCCTTTGCATCTATTGTAAGGAATCCATGGTCATCATCAAGCTTTAGTTGATCTATTTTCTGTAAGAAAGACCATGAGTCCTTACAAATTTGTGTCTCGAGTGGTAGATGTTTCTTTAAGATGGAATCCACCCATTTGGTGCATGGGTAAGTGATCAAGTTCCTTGCATCTACCAAGGGTCTCACTGGGGGGTCTGTCATAACTTTATGGATTTTAGGGACCCCAAACAAAACTGGAGTCCGGAGAAATGACATACTCAGATAGTTATATGTCTTTATATCAATTCTTCCATCTATAAAGAATTCCTCAATTTGACTCATAATTCTTTGTTGGGCCACATTGAATTCACTCAGGGAGACCTTTTGGTATGCTTCTGTAGCCAAGATCTTATGCATACAGACTACATAGTCCCAATTATCCATTATGCCCAGGCCCCAGCCCTTCTAAGGCTTACTAACTCTCACATCTGCTGCTCTCAAGAGAGTCAAGGATTCGCACTCTTGTTTAGACACATTATATTTTGTACTAGATGAAGGTAAGTCCCTCATATTTGGTCTATCATATATCGACTGGAGGTCCAACTCACACATCCCTTCAAATACTTGTAGAGCTGGATTGATTGGAGGGTTGAATGTGCTGGCTATGCGTAAGGGGTTAGTCATCTCAGTTGGACCATCTCCCAATAGTACATTCAAGTTCAGTTTCCTAATAAAACATTTGAGATCAATAATTGTCCTTGTTAGGTCCATATAGAAACTAGGAACAAACATGTACCCCTTCGCCAGTAACTCTACTAAGTCTGATGTCACACATAATGAGGAAAAATTGTAAATTCTGAAGTCACCTGTGATGTTAGTGACTACTTTAAGGCCATCATTGGGGTTGATTTCTATCTCTTCCATTTGTAGGACCTCTGTTTGTTCCTCCTGGGTTGTGGCTTGTTCTGTTGTTTGGGAATGGCGCCCAACTGGTGTGGGTCCCGAACATTTTGGTGGTTTAGATGTTTATGTTCCTGATTCTTAATCCTATTGCTCCTTCTCACCTCACTGGAGTATCCTCCAGTTCAATGGTTAAATCGTCATCCAAATCTTTGTTCGCTTCATTGTTGCCATGCTTATTATGTTGTTGATTATAATTTACCCACCCTTGTGATGGTGGTGGTTGTGGGTAGGCACTTCCAGCATCATATGCTCATCTGTCTCACTCTAGTTTTTTCACTTTGGTAGCCTTTAATTTAGTTAGCAGTTGATCGATGCTGCTGAAAATTCTAGTATAGTCATATTTATACCTGGAAAAAGCCGGATCGGATTTAATTTCATTGTCCAATAAAGCGACTTCTTTGGAAATTGCATCTACCCATATAGTGTAATGTTTAATCATTAATTCCATCAGCTCCATTCCCTGTCTATCGAAGAGCTGGATAAGTTCTAGATGGAAGGGTGAGTTTGCTTCTAAACTGCTGGGATACTGAGCCTTCTGTAATCCCTTTGGTATCATCTGCTGCTTAATGCATTCCTTGAAGTACTGTATCTCCAGTTTTGTAACTTCTTTAATTTCAGGAGTTTATGATCCAAGTTGTTAAGCTTCTCGTTAATTGATACTGATATTCCTAGATTCATATCTAAATCTCCAGCCGGTTGTCCCCTTTCAGGGGCTGGGTAATCGAATGATGAGGCCGAAGTTCCATTTACCTAGTCCTCAAAAATGGGGACTCCAATAAGCCCTGAGGTTGAGTTCAGTTGGTTTGGACTGTTAGCCCCATCTGCATTCATAGCTAATAAATTGACATTGTTATTCTTCTGGGAACAAGACTCAGTCATCGACTTATTCTGCTGGTGGGGTGAAGTATTCGGATCCACTCTCACTGATCCTGCTACTGTTGTCTGTCCATTAGTAACTGCATTGGTAACCTGCAGTTCCTTATAATGTTAGTCAAGATATTCCATCCGCGTTGCTAACATCAACCTTTTGTGTTAGTACCTCTATTAGTGCAGTGAGGTTGCCACTATCAATGCTTACAGCCAACTGTGAGAATAAGTTTGGGCTTGCCAGGCCTCCTGACGCCATAACAAACAAAAGACAGCATACAAAAACAACTTAAACTTCTTGAGGGTAAACTGTCAAGAAAGCAATGGCTAGACCACAAACTATATGTAATTGCTTTTAATCCAATACACAATTTTGTTCAACTCTCTGGTCAAACTTCTTCAGACTATAAAAAAGTTACCTAAAACCATTACATTTAAAAGCATACAATATAGAATCACATGTTTCAAAAACACCTATAACAATATACTAAACTCACAGTAATCAACACATATATGCACCTTACAAACATTCATTACATAACTAACAACAATACGTGGGTGGATAAGTCAAGACTCACTTCCATATATTAAAATGGTCTTATTAAAATAGTCATTTGAAAAAACCTTGGTTAAATGTGTCAGAAATACATCAGGCATGGATAAAATAAGTACCTTGAGTAAATGCATTCAAGATATATATCAGGCATGTTTAAAATAAGTACTTTGATTAAATACATCAAGAATATATCAGGCACAGGTAAAATAAATGCACAGTGCCTAGTAACATTTTGCAAAAGTGGAACATATAAACAAACAGTAGCAGTGACATTCTGTTAAAGGTATTAAAGGTTAAAATCAGATAAAATATCCTGCAACTATTTTGGTGGAATTAAAAGGCTGAAAATGAAAACCAGCTCAAGGTAAATAATAGCAGAAGAAAATCCTTATTTTGATAACCAAGTTTCTATTTTCAGTACAAAATAGACAAGTACAAAAGCTCTAGACAAACAGCACATTTAGGTACAGCAAATTCTCAAGTATTCAGTTGTTTTGTTTTAGCAGCATATAAATTGCCAGTATAGGACTAGTAGAGGTAGATATCTGTGGGAATGAAGTGAGAGCTCATGACAGTAACAGTAATATGTTCATTACAGCAGACTTATTTGGAGGAAGTGTATCAATGTGGCATCTATGTGACAAGATTTAATAATTGTATGTAGAATAAACATAGGTCAAGACATACAGTTTCTAAGATTATTGCAGTTATGTCCAGTGTGAGAATTTAGCCGTAACAAAGAGTTTCAGTGCTGTGTAGCATTTTGTTTGCCACTTACATACAATGTGTGAGTGTGTGTGTGTGTGTGTGTGTGTGTGTGTGTGTGTGTGTGTGTGTGTGTGTGTGTGTGTGTGTGTGTGTGTGTGTGTATATCTATATATATATATATATATATATATAGGTTCACTAGACAATCTCAAAATACTGAAATGTTGAATTTCAGCATTTGAAGACTGAATAGTCGAAAGTGTAGTGACACAAAACTGCACTATCTCGAATGCGGAAATGTCAAATCCGCTGTTGTGGTGTCGTGTTTGTGATGTGCAGTGCGGTTTGTGGATTTAGCTGGGGATTCAGGTAAGTGGTGTTTACGTAAGGGTATTGGGTAGGGATTTTAGTGTGTGTGAGTGTGCAGTGGTGGTTTTTGTGTGTTTAGTACATCCTCGGAGTTAGTATATATAAGTAGGGGGGTGCAGGGGGCTTGCCCTCCTGCTTATAGGTAGGGTAGGTATGTTTGTATGTTATGTTGTGTTTGTGTGTGTTGTTTTGTTTGTTGTAGTGTAGTTAGGTAGGTGTATCTGTGTTTGTTTGTGTGGTGGTGTGTTTGTGTGTATGGTCGTGATTTTGGTTTTCACGGTTGTGGGTGTTCGGGTATGTGGAATTTTGACTATACAGTCTCGAAATACTGAAATTCACACACACACACACACACACATATATATATAAATATATATGTATATATATATATATATATATATATATACAGAGATATATAGATATAGAAATGCAGAAACATCAAATAAAAAACACAATGACTGAAAAAGCAAAAATATAGAAAAGAGAATTGATCAACAACAAAAAAAAACACTTTTCGAATGTCAAAGCTTTTGAATGGAGGTTGCAGTACAGTGGGGATTGGGATATTTACCTTTTTCCCCACTGTAGTGTGATCTCAGAGTTGGTATACATAATATGCAGGGGGTGAGCGGCTGCAGGGTGGCTTGCCCCCCTGCAAAAATGTAGATTTCTGTTGTTTTCTGTCATTTGACTTATGAAGTTCGACTTTCTGTTGAGTTGATTTTCTGAATGGGATCCATATGTGTGTGTCTGTGTATATATGTACATATACAGTGGATATAAAAAGTTTACACACTGCTGTTAAAATGCCATGTTTTTGTGATATAAAAAATGAGACTCCAATAAATCATTTCAAAACTTTTCCTGCCTTTAATGTGATGTATAACCTGTACAATTCAATTGAAAAACAAACAAATCTGTTAGGGGAAAAATATAAAAAAAAAAAAATACAATACACTAGTTGCATGAGTGTGCACACCCTTAAACTAATACTTTGTTGTGTGTGCACACCCTTAAACTAATACTTTGTTGAAGCACCTTTTGATTTAATTACAGCATTCAGTCTTCTTGGGTACACATCTCCTATCAATTAAAGATACTTTGATTAACCCCAAATAAAGTTCAGCTGTCCTAGTAGGATTTTCCTGACATTTACTCAGTTGCCTGCTACAGCAAAAGCCATGGTTCACAGAGAGCTTACAAAGCATCAAAGGGATTTCATTGTTGAAAGGTATCAGTCAGGAGAAGGGTACAAAAAAATTTCCACAGCATTGGATATACCATGGAACACAGTGAAGACAGTCATGAAAAAGTGGAGAAAATATGGAGCAATAGTGGTGTTGCAAAAAACTGGACATCCCTCCAAAACTGATGAAAACACAAGACAAAAACTGGTCAGGGAGGCTGCCAAGAGACCTACAGCAACATTGAAGGAGCTGCAGGAATTTCTGGCAAGTACTGGTTGTGTACTACACGTGACAGCAATCTCCCGTATTCTCCATATGTCTGGACTATGTGGTAGGGTTGCAAGACGGAAGCATTTTCTTACACAGAAAAATATCCAGACCTGGCTTAAATTTGCAAAACAATACATCAAGTCCCCCAAAAGCATATGGGAAAATGTGTTATGGTCTGATGAGACCAAGGTTGAACTTTTTGGCCACAATTGCAAAAGGTACGTTTGGTGCAAAAACACTTCACATCACGAACAGAACACCATTTCCATGGCGAAGCATGGTGGTTGTAGTATCATGCTTTGGGGTTGCTTTTCTTCAACTGGAACTGGGGCTTTAATCATGGTGGAGGGAATTATGAACAGATCTAAATACCAGTCATTTTTGGCCCAAAACCTTCAGGCATCTGCTAGAAAGCTGAAGATGAAGAGGAATTTCACCTTTCAACACAACAATGATCTCAAGCATACATCCATATCAACAAAAGAATGGCTTCACCAGAAGAAAATTAAAGTTTTGGAATAGCCCAGCCAGAGCCCAGACATAAATCTAATAGAAAATCTGTGGGTTGACCTGAAGAGGGCTGTGCACAAGAGATGCCCTCACAATCCTTCCAGATTTGGAGCACTTTTGCAAGGAAGAGTGGGCAAATATTGCCAAGTCAAGATGTGCCATGCTGATAGACTCCTACCCAAGAAGACTGAATGTTGTAATTAAATCAAAAGGTGCTTCAACAAAGTATTAGTTTAAGGGTGTGCACACACAACAAAGTATTAGTTTAAGGGTGTGCACTCTTATGCAACCAGTGTATTGTATGTTTTTTATTTTTTTATATTTGTCCCCCTAACAGATTTGTTTGTTTTAACAGGTTATAGGTCACATTAAAGAAAAAACCTGGCATTTTAACAGGGATGTGTAAACTTTTTATATCCACTGTATATACTTGTGTGTCGATATATATATATATATATATATATATATATATATATATATATATATATATATATATAGGTTCATAGGTTCATACTAGGCTATCTGCCCTAGCCAGAGTGTGTATGGCTTTCACCACCCATATTAAATTAATTTTGCTATGCCCTTTTTCAAGGTTAGTATACTGTGCCTCTGTCTAACAGTGACACAGAAGTGATACCCGGGGTAAACCTACGATCTCCCATCCACTCATCAAGATTCCTCTTGAAGAGAGTCAATGAGGGACTCTGCCTAACCTGGACTGGGATTTTATTCCAGAGTGAAGGGAGCCTCTGGGTTATGAATCTGTCCCTCCAGCATGTCCTATTTATTTCAGTGCTGAGGTTCAAGTCCCTCGGCCGTAGCTCGATGGGATTTGGATTTTCTGAGGTGCAGCATGTCCATTAATTCGGGTTGGACATGGCTTTATACGTCAGGCACAGATCGCCTCTGAGCAGGCGGTATGCCACTGAGTAGAGCTGGAGTTTCTTTAACCGGGCAGCATACGGCATCTGTTTGAGCCCCTTGATCCTCTTGGTGAGGTACTTTTGGGGTCTTTCCAGTTGCTGCAGGTGTCTGGTAAGGTACATCCCAAAAGGGGCATTGTACTCAATTATGGGCCTGATGAGGGATGAGTAAAGAGGCACGATGGCCTCCCCTGATCTAGATGGGAATCCCTTCATGATTAGGTGGGCTATATAAAATGTTTTTCTAACCACTTTGGCCACGTGGTTGTCAAATGAGAGATTGCTATCAACTTGGGTTCCCAGGTCCCTAATTACTTCTTCTGTACTTAATGGATTACCACCTATGTGGTAATTTGTGGGCACTTTGTTTTTGCCAAAGGGGATGACTATACACTTTTTGGCGTTTAGCTTGAGGCCATGGCTCTGGCACCAGTTGTCTGTTTCTATGAGGCCCTTTTGGAGGATGCTTGTGTCGGCTGGAGAGTCTATTATGGTGCCCAGTTTGCAGTCATCTGCAAACTTGGTCAGCCACAGTCCTTCCATGTTGGCCTGTACCTCCGAGAAATATATACCGAACAAGAGAGGTCCCAGGACTGAGCCTTGTGGGATGCCACTTGTAACTGGTTTGGAGTCTGACATGGCTTCAGCTATTCTAACCATGTGGGTTCTGTCCTTGAGCCAGTTTGCAACCCATCTAGTGACATAGGGGTTTATATTTAAGCTGGTGAGCTTATCTATAATGCCCGAGTGGGGTATTGTATCAAAGGCTTTTACAAGGTCCAGGTAGGCTGTGTGGACCACCTTCCCCTTGTCAATGGCCTTGGTGACTGTTTCAAAGAAATCGACTAGGTTCAAGAGGCAGGATCTGCCCTTAACAAAGACAAACTGGGTAGGATCCAGTGTCTGCAGGTCCCCAATATCTTTATTTATAAGGTCCATGATGATCCTTTCCATAGCTTTGCAGACCAAGCTAGTGAGACTTATGGGGCAATAGTTTCCAGGATCCGTTGAGGCACCACCTTTGTGGAGAGGGACCACTGTTGCTGTACGCCACTCTTTGGGTACATATCCTGTAGTAAGGCTGAGACTGAACAGTAGTTTTAGGTTGGGGTTTAGCTCTTCTTGGAGTTCATGTAGGACGCAGCCCGGGACACCGTCTGGTCCCATTGATGCTGTGTTTCTTGCTTTGGAGAGAGCAGCTCTTACCTGAGCATCTGAGATGTCAGGGGGTCCCTATTAAGTCAGCGAATGCACTAAATTGCGAACGCTGCTTAATCTAACCTACTTACCCAAAATGGCAAAACCCGAAAGCACAGAACATCTATTTTTTTCCTAGGGAAAAAAATCACTGGGACATTTTCAGGACTTTGCCATTTCCTCCACTCTGGTGCGATCTCGGAGTTGGTATATTTAATTAGGGGGTGTGTGCGTGGGGGGGGGTAAAGCCCCCACTTCATTTTGTGTTTTTTTTTTAATGGATCAGCGATTTTTTTCCCAGGGACAAAAAAATTGCTGATCTGTTTGACATTTTGTTTTTTCAGTGTTAGTGGGTCGATTATATAGCATTTGCAGTTTAGTGCGTTCACTTATATAATATAGACCCTATATCTATATATGTGTGTGTATGTGTCTGCATGTCTTCATAACATTGTGGTTCCCACTAAATGTGAAGATGTAAATATTTGTAAAAATAATAGCTATAGCAGTGTTATGAAGAATCCATTGTAAGCAGTGCCTATATTAGTAACAGCAGATTTGCTTAATGGGCTGGTCATATACTATAAAAGATGGCTGAGAGAACCCTGGTCAGAGGGCATTTACCCTTTGTGGAAAGGGATTGAGTGTCCAGAGCAAAGGGTCTGGATGAGAGAAAGTCAACCAATAGTAAAGGAATGCCTTGAATAAGAATCTGCAAATTGCTTCTGTCAAAGGAATGCAGAGAGAGCTACCAGCAAAGACTGCTTCCCAGCAGTACAACACACTGGGTAAAGGTACTTGCTGTGCATTCAGTTTAACAACAAGAGTTTATTTTCGTTTGGAAGAAACTGTCTTTATTTAGTTTGCATACAATAAACTGCATCATTTTATAAAGACTGGTTGTCACATTTGCTTTAATTTTTCACATTAGTGGATTATAAGTCTTTTTAACGCCAGTTATTAGATTACACCCATCACTGCTAACATATTGTGGTATGCTAAGGATTTTTTTTACTGCATCTATATGTGGATTCATGTGTGAAACGACCACCGTATAGCGGCTAGCACAGGCCACAGTGGCTTTAACTGAAATAATGATCATAGTAGTCAAATCAACAGCTACCTCAAGAACAGTGTCAATGTTAATCAGCTTATCTGGGAGGACCTCGAGGTGCATCTTACCACCATCAAACCATATGTTCACAAGGAGGGATGGGACTGAGTTGAATGGGCTAGGATCATATCAGCCCAATTAATTGGAGAACAACTGACATGGAAGGAACTGATTACCAGGAGTATTATGAAGTCAGAAAGGTGTTTATTGCCTGAGCAGGTTGTACCTGAGAGACACAAGCTGAAAAGTTTCATAGCTGGACATTTCTCATAACAAAACAGTAAGGTCAGAATGATGTAACTTGGTTAGATCCGGAGGGTCAACTTAATAAGAAGAAATCAGAGAAATGCCAGCAACAGACAAATTCAAATGTTTTTTTACCTACTGCTTTAAGAAAATGGGTATGCCAAGCTGATCCTAACATATCTGAAACATACCTCTCAACCATCCTGAATTCCTCAGTATTTACTGGTTTTGAGATCAAAATAATGGGGTGCCATGAATTCCCGAGTGGCCCCTTCAGTTCCCATTTTTGTTTTAGTTGAAGTTGTTGCTGACATCATCACATGCAGGGGTGTGCACAATGACTTCAGCTTTGTGAGGCAGACTGCCAGCCAGTTGGAATTCGGCTGAGGGCTCGGACTGCGTCTGTTTACTGTTTTACGTTTTACGTATGTTCATAGTAGTACTTTTATGCTGAATGGGTGGCTAGCACAGCAGCAGGCAGCAGCAGCAGCACACACACAGTGAGCAGAGTGGTGGAGCTGTTTTATTTAAGTTAACTTGTTCTGTATTCTTCTGCCAACCAGAGTCAAGCCAAGAAGAAAGAAACAACTGAAAGTAGTATTTTCAAGTTTATGGAGTTTCTGCACTGCATATTAGCAGTAGTCAAGCTTGAGCAGAGTCCAGAGTCTGGACCGGTCTGCCCAGCGCCCAGGAATCCCAGACCAAGACCGAGGGACAGGATGAGAAAATTTATCTCTGGCAGTAGGTAAAAGAAAAAAAAAAAACATATTTAACTAGATTTATTCAGCTCAGGATTTACTGTCTCCTTGTGGTTATGTGTGACAGGTCAGATCGCCTTCTCTGCTGGCAGGCCAGAGTTCTGAAAGTTTAATTTAGCCAGCTTTTATGGAGAAAATGTATTCAGCATTGTTGTTTATTTGGCTACTTTTTTTTTGTTTTGCTGTATGCGATATAGACATTGTGTGTTGTAGTCTTGCAGGCTTCCCTTTACAAATACATACGCGCATGCTGGTTTGAAGGGGACTAGAAAGATATGTTATTTCAGTAGTTAATTGGAAGGGAGTCACTTTTGTGGCACATTAGTAGCCAGGATAGTTGAAATCTGTGCCTATGTTGGGATTTGTTTGTTGTGCATCACTTGTATTCTTAAGGGAGTAGAGTATTTCTTAACAGAAGCAAATAACACTGGGTAGCATTTGTTCAGCGAGCTATGTAGCTTCGGGCTTTGAATTTCAACAGACATTGAACAGCAATATTTAACTGACTTTTGTAGTTTTGGGATCTGGATGCCTTTAACTTCAGTGAATCTCTGGCCTTCTGTAGAAAATTAGTGCTTCACAAAGCGCTGCCAAACTAAATGTTAAATCAAGATTGTGCAGTTTAAGCCAGTGTTGATCTCATATTTTGAAAGGGTTGTTGTGAGAATGCAATATGAAGTAAAAGTTGCATAGATCTGAGATAGGGATGCATGCTGGCAGGCGGGCAGGAAATTTGTAGCGTATAGATGCTGCCAGTGCCAGATCATGTCAATGAGGCTAGTTTAATATCTCCTTGACTGTGTCTGTGACTGAAAAGTTTAAAGATTAAGTTAGCTGTAGCCTGTATACATACAATGAAAATAAGCATTTTTTCATGGAAACATTGGCAGAGAACTGAAACAGTCTCTCTGGAGAGGTGGTAGCATCTTTAAGTTCTTTTGTCAATCTGTTATGCAGTAAATAAATTAAAATTTCCACAATGTTTTAAAATAGCAGCACTATTTTCTTAGAATAAACTCAATGCAATTCACCAATGTGCACTGAGTTGCAAAAATTGTGCTAGATTTAAACTAAGGCCTGGATTCATAAACAGTTTGCACATTGTAAAATTAGCATGGGTAGTGTCAATATGCACTGTGTGGGTGATAAAGGTACAGATGATTGCATAAAGCTCAAAATAGTGGAGCGTGTAGAACGTTCTTATGAGTGCATAATGCATAAAAATGAGGGAAATCATGCAAATCAGCCTACGATATATGCAAATTATGAAACTCGCTTAAGTGGTAGACTGTGACCAGTTCAGAAACATATAAAAGAGGTCCACTGCACTTTGGTGCATAGTGGCTCCTCACTGAGGTACTTGTTGTACAGTACCGTGGTGATATTGTCTTTGAATCCTGCCCAAGTCTTTATTTTGCCTTGTGCAAATAAATCTGCTTTAATATACAATTGGCGTCCAGAGACTCAGATGTATTAGTTCCCACAGTGTGTGTGTGTGTGTGTGTGTGTGTGTGTAAAAAAAAAATGTATATATATATATATATATATATATATATATATATATATATATATATATATATATATATATAGATATATATATATATATATATATATATATAAAATGAGTCCCTGTAACAGAAAGTAGTGAACAAGTCACTGGATAATCCATGTAGCATACCATAGGACACAAATTGTGTTACAGCTAGTTATTTTTGCCATTTTACTTTCTGTAACCTACTGTCAGAAAATACTTTGTTTCTGAAGTTATAATTTTCTGCATTAAACTTTTGATATATCTAATAGTAAAACAGCAGCAATGCAATGCATACAGACATATTTGTTAAAGAAAATAATGCTGCAGCTACAATGTATTTGGGTTAAAATCTGTGATCTGTTGAGACAGAAATGTTGTTTATAATAAGCAGTTCATTACTTGTTTCTTGATTATCTTTTCTATTAGTTTGATTAGGAAAGACAGAATAGTAACTGATATAAAAATTGAGATTGATACAGATTTTGTTTGTTCTTCAATTTGCATTTGAATGTTTGTTGGTATCCCACAATTCCATTGTAAGGGTGGGGGTTCCATAACAATATATGCAAATTTTATGTTAATCAGCATACAGATTTTTGGAGAGTTTTCCCTACTTTTCATAGGCCTTTGTCCAGATTTTTGATGTTTCTTGGTTGAGAGGTATACTCTGAAAGTCTTGGGCAAAAGAAGACTGTTATTCCATGAAACCATATATGCAACTGAGCAGTCTAGACCTATAAAACTTATGTCAAATGCTGGTAACCAACCAATACTACTCAATACTTACTTGTTTTCCAACTCTTTTATGCTAGTCCCCTTGACCGTCACCTTGTCTTACTGTTGCCAAACTTGTCTTCCTATTATTTTTTCCTTCTTTTTCTTTCTTTCCCCATCTCTCTCTACAACTCTCTGAATGTCATTTTCTTCTCTTTTTTCTTATACTCAAGTTCTAGCCCTGACTTTTATTTTCACTGATAGTGGCTGATTGTCTCTCACAGCACTGTTATCTCACCCTCGGTCTAGTCCCTCTCCGTTCACCCTTGCTACACCCAGGTTCCCTCTGCTCCCCTACCCTACCCCCCTTTCCCACACACCTCCAGTATCCTGTAACTTATAGTTAACTAGTCTCTTCCCTTTCCAACCACACCCCTGCAGGCAGCAAATCACACCCCATATCTCAACTAGCCCACCCTTCTTTTCTAATCTGTACACCATGCTTCCTTGCACTACTCTCTGCCTATCACTACTTCTCATCTCCAACCTACACTGCTATTGTCCTTCCTCTCTATCTACCCTACCCTGTACTACATACTCTTTTTTTCATTTTATTCTTTTTTCCCATTTTGTAATTTTCTAACTTATTTAGCAACTTTCAAATACACTACCATCCATCCACTTACTCTACAATGTATCATATAAACTATGCATTACCTCTCCCTGTATATTTAGCCCTGCTACTCCTTGCCCACCATGCTACCTCCTTCCCATCTAACCTTCCCCCTCATAATCACTTTCCAACATTGACTGTAATTGAAGAGCACCAGGGTGTCAGCCCTACTATCTATATCACCCCATACTTCTGCAAAACCTCCCCTACTCTACGTTTCTCTCTTAGATATTTCTACGCCCCCAAATTCTATCACAGTCTGTTTTCTAAACTGAAACATCTCACCCTCCATTGCCTTACCCACATCAAACTTCAATGTGATATCCATCCTAATTCAGGCCCAACCCCTTCCTCCCAAACTCACTACACTGATACATCCACTACCCCCACACCTTGCTCATGTCTACCACTAAAAACAGGTAACTCTGAATTGCTTATCATTAATGCCAATCTAAGAAGCCTAATAAACAAAGTTCATGAATTTCAGGCCACTATTGCACTGTACACCCCTGATATATCTGTCATTACTGAAACATGGCTTAAGCCCCATATTAAATCTGAGGAATTTCTTCCAACAGGCTACAGTATCCTAAGAGCTGACAGAGTAGCTAAACATGGAGGTGGGATTGCCATATTATTTAAAGAAAATCTTAATATGGTACACCTAAAGACTACCCCATTTGATATCCTTAACCTTGAAATTTTTATAGCACGCCTTGAACTAAATAACCATAAGTCCATCATCTTTATTGCTACCTACCTGCCCCCTGCAAAAAAACACCAAAACATAGAAAACATCCTAGAATGGGCCTCTACAAACTTCACCCATGAAACTATAATACTAGGAGATTTCAATCTTGACTGGACCACCTGCTTTTCTAAGACCCCTACAAACATCATTAATCTTTATAACTTCTGCCAAATAATTAACCTCCCCACACCCATTGACAAACATTCCAAGAGATAATCCATTCTAGACTGGATTTTAACTAACAAGCCCAATATTACATATGACACTGGGTGTCTCCCTGATACACTAAGTGATCACTACCCTACCTATTTGGTTAGAAAGCATTTTCAAAATTTCACCAACAGAATTTCACTACATTCGCAACAAAAAACATTTCTCTCCATCATTACTTAACTCTCGACTCCAACAATATGATTGGACACCTTTGAAACATCTTCCACTTGATAGCGCAGTTCAGTACTTCAATACCTCTTTCCTTCAAATACTCAGTGAACTAGCCCCCATAAGAAAAATACGCACCAACTCTAACAGGCTCCCCTGGCTATCAAATGACACACTTCTTTCACTAAAACAATGAGATAAAGTCTGATTTCACTATCAAAGTAGTAAAACTAAAGGAAACCTAACTACTTACCAGAAACTTAGAAATCAAACCAAAAAAACTAATTAAACAGGATAAAGAAAAACTACTTCCAAGCAAATCAGCTAAAATACCAGAACAATCCCAAAAGATTCTGGCAAACAATCTCTTTCTCAACCCTGGAAAACCCACTACCCCAGGCCCAACACTGATCAACCAAAATGAGTCCATAGCCTCTCAATTTAACTCCCACTTTATTAATTCAATTACTTCCCTACTCAGCAATACCCCCAGTACACCTTTTACCATACCACAGACTTCTGACAAAAACACTACCCTTCTACAACTCAAACCAATTCAAACCAACTATATTAAAACTCTTATTGCCAAATTAAAACCATGCACACCAGCCACTGACCAGCTACCTGGTAACTTTCTTCAACTAGCTGCTTCTTCCATAGCTTGCCCTACATCTTTTCTAATCAACCGCTCTGTCTCTGAATAATATGTACCATCCCTCTGGAAAATATCTCACATTATACCCTTACATAAAGGCGGCCACTCAACTGATATATCCAACTACAGACCCATAGCCATTCTGTCCCCACTTGCCAAAATCTTAGAAAAATGTATACATAAACGGCTATTAGACCATTTCCTGACCAATAATTTACTATCAAAAACACAACATGGCTTCCGTCCCAAGCATGGTACCAGTACAGCACTCATCAGCTTTACTCAAACTATATACCAACTTAAAAACAAAAAACAACTAGTATCTGCTACCTTCCTAGACATGTCAAAAGCATCTGGCACTGTATCATATCAAATAGTTCTAAACAAACTACCTAACTACCACTCCAGCTCTGAAACCCTAAAATGGTTTCATAGCTACCTGAGTGACAGAAAACAAGCCACTCTATGGGAAAATAAACTCTCCTCTCAGCTCCCTGTAAGTGTTGGGGTCCCCCAAAACTCAATCCTTGGTCCACTCCTATTCATTGTCTTTACTAATAACCTTCATACTGCAGCTAACCCAACCTCAGCAGTTGCACAATATACTGATGATACTTCCCTGATCTGTTCTGCCCCTACTATTAAAGAACTTTAAGAAAAAAAAAAAAAAAAAACACAGTATAAAAAATGATCTAACTCTCCATCAACTTATACTTAAGCCCCCCCAAAAAACAAGCTTATGGTCTTCCACCAAAATCCAACATCTGAGACTCCACCTCCCATCTATATTTCTTCTTCCAATGACACTATGATAGAGCCAGTAGAACATACAAAACTTCTTGGTGTTACAATCAATAGCTGACTAAGGTTTGATAAACACCTTGCTCTAACCATTAAATAGTTACATGCCAAACTGGGTTCACTCTACAGAGCAAAACCATTTCTCACTGACCAAGCCAGACTTGCTACAACTCGAACCCATTATCTTCCCTTCTATGTTGCTCTCAGATATTTATCAACCTTCGCAAATCTGACCTAAATAACCTTGAATCCTGCTTTAGCAAAATTGCTAAATTCGCTACAAATCAATCTCAAAGATCTCACCACTGTACTGAATTAATTCAGTAAAACTGGCTAGAGCTCCCTCATCTCCTTACCCTGACTCAGCTACTAACTGCTCATACAGTCGTATACAAACCTGACAACTGCCCAGCCCTATCACATCTAGTCCAACTCTATAGTAACCTAACATCCCTTAGATCTGCTGACAAAGTATTGTTAAACGTTAGTACAACCCAAAACACCTGTGGCATCTCCTTATTCTCCTATACCATAGGCAAGCACTGGAACTCTCTTCCACAGCATGTTCTCACAATCAATAACACACTAGCATTTAAACAGACCCTAAAAGAATATTATTTCTAAACATAGGCTCTGCTACTGTACGAGGCCAGGCTAAACACCTCTACATGCAACTGTTTATATCCACCTTCTCCCTTTCTTTCTCAATATCTCCTGGCTTTTTGAATCATTTCTTCCAAAAGCATGTTAGAAAAGAATGATGTATGGAAAATTGATATTGTTTGAAATGTCTGGCAATTGCTTATAATTTTCTAAATATCTTTAATATGTCTAACTTTGTTACTCCTGATTTTTAACACTACAGTAAGAACTTGTTAATTTTGTATTCCTTTATATGTCCTATAATTATTGTAACTTGCATATGTCATTTTTAAATTCTAATTGTAAACTACCTTGGAGCTTTTCTCCCCGGGTCTCCACTGAAAACGGGCTTCTCGCCCAGCCGAACACTACCCAGTTAACAAACGAAATAAATAAAAAATAAATAAATGATGAACTATCAAATAATGCAACATCAATTGTGTTTTAGGATATACAAATCAATGTGATTCTTTTTTTCCCTCATTAGTTGAATTCTCTGTTTCCGTACTTGAAACGTTGACACTCATAATGCCAAGTGCCAACATGTTGAAAAAAAGACCAAAAATGAAGGAGAAGTGTGAATACTGAACATTGCTCTTCTCTTTAAAAGTTCTTTTTTGTAGGGCAGGCAACTCTCCCCACCCTGCAGCCATTTTATGATACTCTTCAGCTGCTTAAACACCAAAGGAAAAAAACATTTCCAAAGTCTTACACCAACCTCTGGCACAGACATACAGTATAATAGTTTGGGCAGAACAATTTGTTGTTTTGCACATCTGCACTAATCACGGTTATTTCAAGGTACACTAATGGAAACCTCAAGAAGCCTATTAGGAATACAGAGTACAGTGAGGCCTCATTTTTAATTGATTTTTCTCCTTAGTTCACCTAGGCAGCAAATGGACTGACCATACTCTCAATTGTCCAGATTTTTGCAGAATGCTCAGATTTTCAGCTCATAAAATTTGTGTTTTTCTGGCATATCAGTGAGTACTGAACTCATTAAGTAATGACATACAATTGTGTTTCAGACTTCATTTAAAAAGTGCATACTAAAATCCTGTTATTCTAGCAACTTTCTATGTTTAAACTTTATAACAGCAATATTTAAAACCTGTCCCTGTTTTGGCGCCTTTGACTGCATTATTTTAGGCCTTGTCCAGATTTCTTTTCCTGAGAAGTTATGAGGTGTGTCCCCGCTGCACTGTTTTCATGAGATGCAGAGACATGTATTACTTTTTTCAATGACCAAGAAGAGACTAGTAATAAATATTTGGAGGGTGTGGGTTGCTGGAGACCTTGCCCCCCCCCACAAAAAACACTTAAATTTTAGTGTGCCTAATCATCGGGGGGGGGGGGGGTAATCTTTGGTGAATCATAATGGAAGGATTTACTATACCTTTGTTTTAAAATCAAGAAGAATATACATTAAAATTATGCTTGGTTTTGCTGTATTGTTGCTTATCAACCAGTGTAGCTGCATTGTTTGCTTTCATGCTCTAAATATCATGATGATCTCTTCAGTAGTTTGCCAATGTATGCACAAGTATTTCACTGACATCAAAATGAATCATTTCTCCCATCGATCATTTAATTAGTTTGTCAATGTATGTACAAGCACTCAAATGACTCCAAAATGAATCATTTCCCAGAAAGGTCCCTTCAGTAGTTTGTCTGTGTATGCACAGGCACAAAAATGAAGCACTTCCCCAAACGACCCCTTCAGTAATTTGCCATGTATGCACAAGCACTCAAATGATACCAGAACAAAACATTTTCCCCAGTAATCCTTTCAATAGTTTTGAGCACTCAGAATGACATCAAAATGAATCATTTCCCCCAAAGATCCCTTCAGTAGTCTGTCCCAGGTATGCAATAGCTCTCCAATGACACAAAATGAATAATTTCTCCCATAAAGATCCCTTCAGTAGTCCGTCCAAATATGCAAAAGCAATCCAATGACACAAAAATTAAACATTTCACCAAATGACCCCTTCAGTAGTCTGTCCAAGTATGCACAAGCACCAAAATGAAACATTTCCTCCAACTGCTTCAGTAGTCTGTCCAAGTATGCACAAGCACCAAAGGAAAACTTTTCCCCTAATGACCCCTTCCGTAGTCTGTCCAAGTATGCACAAGCACCAAAATGAAACATTTCCCCAATGACCCCTTCAGTAGTCTGTCCAATTATGCTGAAGTACCAAAATGAAACATTTCCTCCAATGACCTATTAAGTAGTCTGTCCAAGTATGCACAAGCACCAAAGAGAAGGTTTTCATCCAGTGACTCCTTCAGTAGTCTGCCCAAGTATGCACAAGCACCAAAATGAAACATTTGTCCAATGGCCCCTTCAGTAGTCTGTCCACATGTGCACAAGCACCAAAATTTAAATTTTCAACCAACAACCCCTTCAGTAGTCTGTCCAGGTATGCACAAGCACCAAAGAGAAAGAAAAAATAATCATTTCCCCCAACAACCACTTCAGTAGTCTGTCCAAGTATGCACAAGTATCAAAATGAAACTGTTCCCCCAGCAACCCTTTCATTAGTTTGTGTGAGTATGTAGAAGCACCAAAATGATACATTTCCCCAATGACTCCTTCAGTAGTCTGTCCAAGTATGCACAAGCACCAAAATGAAACATTTCCCCAATGACCCCTTCAGTAGTCTATCCAATTATGCTGAAGTACCAAAATGAAACATTTCCTCCAATGACCTATTAAGTAGTCTGTCCAAGTATGCACAAGCACCAAAGAGAAGGTTTTCATCCAGTGACTCCTTCAGTAGTCTGCCCAAGTATGCACAAGCACCAAAATTAAACATTTGTCCAATGGCCCCTTCAGTAGTCTGTCCACATGTGCACAAGCACCAAAATTTAAATTTTCAACCAACAACCCCTTCAGTAGTCTGTCCAGGTATGCACAAGCACCAAAGAGAAAGAAAAAAATAATCATTTCCCCCAACAACCACTTCAGTAGTCTGTCCAAGTATGCACAAGTATCAAAATGAAACTGTTCCCCCAGCAACCCTTTCATTAGTTTGTGTGAGTATGTAGAAGCACCAAAATGATACATTTCCCCAATGACTTCTTCAGTAGTCTGTCCAAGTATGCACAAGTACCAAAATGATACATTTCCCCAATGACTCCTTCAGTAGTCTGTCCAAGTATGCACAAGTACCAAAATGATACATTTCCCCAATGACTCCTTCAGTAGTCTGTCCAAGTATGCACAAGTACCAAAATAAAACATTTCCCCATTGACCCCTTCAGTAGTCTGTCCAAGTATGCACAAGCACCAAAATGAATAATTTCCCCCAACAACCCCTTCAGTAGTCTGCCCAAGTATGTACAAGCATCATGTATCATGTTATTCCAACATGTATTATTTACTAATATCTTCTACACTACTCCTTATTCTCTCTATCTTCACCTCTTACCACTCCAATCTCTCTGACCCACTCCTATGTTCACCAACTTCTCACTCATACAACATATATCCAACTACTTCATTTTTTACTATCTCCTCTAATCTCTTTACTACCTCTACCTCAAGTCTATATAAACTATCCATAATACAGGTTTTTAAACCTTCCCACAAAGCTAAGTCAAAACTATACAAACTCCATCTAGCATCTACTGCACACTCTCTCCTCACTAAAAACCTACTTTGTTCTGGAGATATCCATCCCAACCCTAGCCCCTCTTCTCTCCTCAAAACTACCTCTACACTGCCCCCATCTTACTCCTCTAACAGTCACCAACCTCAGTCACAACAATCATCTCCATCCAAATACTTAACTATTTACTCATTGAATATTCAGAGTCTAGCAAATAAAGTCACTGAGCTGCACTTATAGATAGCTCTCAATACCCCTCACATCCTCTCCCTATCTGAAACCTGGCTCAAGCCACACATCTCAAATAGTGAAATACTCCCACTAGGTTATAACATCTTCCAATCTGATAGACCTGTAAAAAAAGGTGGTAGCATGGCCATCCTCTACTCAAACAACCTTAACCTCTCAACATACCCTTCCTCAATTCCTGACTTCCTCCCAGCTGATATCATCATCCTTAACTGCCATCTGAATACCCACAAAAAACTTGCAACTGCCTCTATCTACCTTCCTCCTGGTAACAATCTGCCCATTCTTGAAAACATCCTATCCTGGTTCTCCCAGAACATACCATATGACACACTTATCCTTGGTGATGTCAACAATGATTGGTCCAAACTCACAACTGACTCCCTCTAACTCAGTATCCACCTACACGGCTTCCACCAACTTATAACATCTCCCACTCGCTTCCATAAAAATTCCACTTCCAGCTCCATCATAGACTGGATCCTTACCAATTCCCCCCACCAATACCACAATCCCACCACCTTACCTGATTCCCTCAGTGATCATCTCCCTACCACCATCTTAAGACACTACTCCCATATTCCTAAACCTCACCTTATCAAAGACTGTTGAAAATTATCGACTTTCAATTCATCCCAATTTAACTCAATTCTCCACAACATAGATTGGTCCATCCTAAAACACCTCCCCCTAAACGATGCTGTAAGCACTTTCAATAGCATCTTCATAAATACTTTAAACTCCTTAGCTCCCTCTAGGAAGATCAGAGTAAAATCAAATCATGCTCCCTGGCTCTCCAAAGAGACTAGGTCCCTTATGAAACAAAGAGATCATGCTTGGAAAACCTGGACTAAAACTAAACAACCACCTTTTCTTCAAAAATACAGGCAACTGAGGAACCTTGCAAAAAAACATACAACTAATGACAAAAAGTTATACTATAGCTCTGCTCAGCTTAACAACAAATCCAGTCCTCGAAAATTTTGGTCAACTATCAACAACATCCTCTGCCTTGGCAAGCCCTCTAATCCCTCCCCATACCCTAACTCTTCCTCTCAGGAAACAGCTACCCTCCTGAATAAACACTTTATCTCTTCCATCCAAAATCTGGTAACCTCTAAGCCAAACTCTACTTCGACACCCACCCTTCCAAGTCCCACTAACACAACTTTATTTTCTTTTGAGCCAGTTCCCATTACTTACATCAAATCTCTACTACTCAAGCTAAAACCTTGCTCTCCTTTAACTGACAATCTATCTCCTAAATTCCTCAAATTTGCTGCTGACTCAATTGCATATCCTATATCTATACTAATTAATCGATCTATTCTGGAATCAACTGTCCCCACCTTTCGGAAATCTTTCTTCACTATCCCTCTTCATAAAGGTGGAAACTCCACTGACCCCTCAAACTACCGACCAATTGCCATTCTGTCCCCCCTCTCCAAGATATTAGAAAAATGTATTCACTCACAGCTTCTCAATCACCTCCTCACACACCACTTACTTACCCCTACCACAGCACCACTACTGCCCTCCTCTCCTTCACTCATATCATTGCAGAGGCCCTAGACAACAATAAACTCATTTCCTGTTTCTTCCTAGATCTCTCCAAAGCCTTTTATACTGTCTCTCATCCTCTACTACTATCCAAACCCGCAAATCTCCACCTATCCCCCTCTGCACTTGCCTGGTTTAATAGTTACCTATCTGGCAGGGAACAATCTGTCAAATGGCTCTCATCCTCCTCACCTTTCCTTCCCATCTCCACTGGTGTTCCCCAAGGCTCCATCTTGGGAGCCCTTTTGTTTAACATCTTCACCAATGATCTTTACACCTAATGCAAATAATCCTCCCTTATTCAGTATGCCAATGACTCCACACTTATATCCCTCTCAAATAATATTCCTGAACTACACTCCTTGACCCAACAGGCCCTACTATCCACTGAACAATGGCTCGTTCACAACCTATTGATCCTAAATCCCAAAAAGACCAAGCTCCTACTTTTCCTTCCCCATTCTCTTTCTCATCACAAAACCTCCTTTTTTATTACATCTTCTAACAATACAACTATCCAACCTGACAGCCACACAAAACTCCTAGGGGTCATTATCGATGACAAACTAAAGTTCAACCTGCACATACTGCAGTGTATAAAAAAAACAAACCAGAAACCAGGTCTGCTATATCGGAACACAAAATTCCTAACCCCTGAATCTAGACTTACCCTGGGCCAGGCACTCCTCCTCCCCTCCCTCTTATACGCCACCCCAGTTCTTACCAATATCCAGGCCTCCACTGTAAACAAACTCTAACAGACTTACCATAAAATAGCCAGATTCATTACTAACTCCCCATACAACTCACACCACTGCATTTCTTTAAACTCTCTTCAATGGCTTGAACTTCCTCAATTTCTGCTATCTTATCAATTTCATATGCTACACTCTATTCTTTATAAACCCTCCTTCTGTCCATCTCTATCTTCCTTAGTCTCCATCTATATCCCATCCTGGACCCTCTGTACTTCTAACCAACAATTACTTGATATCTACCACCCAAAAAGGTCAGTAGGCAAACTACTCTACAAACACTCCCTTGCCCATGTTTGGAACAAACTTCCCCTTGACTTACATTCTATCTCCCACACCTCACACTTTAAAAATGAACTAAAAGCTTATTTTCTCAATTCCAGAACCTGCCCTTGCCATGACCCTACCTAGTCTTCCTTCCCTTTATGTACCCTCAAAAGGACCATACTTAGTACCTCATTACACCTCTCTCCCATGTGTCTACTATGCATTTGCCTAATTTTATACAAACAAAAAATGTTTATTGTTGACCTATTGAACTATATCAATGTAAAATTGTTACTTAGCTTATTTTTAATGCAACTTTAACTTTATGCATGTAACCCAACATATGTGAATCTTTTTGCTATAACTGCTATTATATCAGTATTGTTTAAAATTGTACTTGTTTAAAATGTACTACTGGAGCTTTTCTCCTTGGGTCTCCACTGAAAATGGGCCACAAGCCAGTTGGACAAACCTGGTTAACAAATGTCAATAAATAAATAAAATAAATAAAATGAAACTTTTCCCTCAACAACCCCTTCAATAGTTTGTACAAGTATGTAGAAACACCAAAATGAAACATTTCTCCAACGACCCCTTCAGTAGTCTGTCCAAGTATGCAAAAGCTCCAAAATGAAACATTTTCCCCAATGACCACTTCACTAGTCTGTCCATGTAAGCATAAGCACTTCAGTGATACAAAAGTGAAACATGTCCCCCAGTGATCCCTTCAGTAGTCTGCCCAAGTATGCAAAAGGCCCAAAATGAAACAGTTCCCCCAGTGACTTCTTTAACAGTCTGTCCAAGTATGCACAGCCCCAAAATGAAACATTCCCCCAATGATCCCTTCAGTAGTCTTTCCAGATATACAAAAGCACCAAAATGAAACTTTTCCCCAATGACCCCTTCAGTAGTCTGTCAAAGTATGCTCAAGCACTAAAACGAACTAATAAGTAACACAACTTTTCTGCTGTAGTCTCTCTCCCCACATGCCAAGTGCGCCCACAGCGAGTGATTTTGGTTGGGAAAATACTGCATCCCTCACTCACTATGGGTGCCAGTGATACTGTCTTTCTTGCACTGTTGCACTACTCTCTCTACCAGCACAACCAATCACAGGTCTTTTTGGGAAGGTGCCAAATGTGACTTATGCAAGTGTGGGAGGCACGTGGGAACATCTCAGATGTCCATTTAGGATGCATGTGTTAAATGGAAATAAATTTGAAAAAATTATTATTTTTTTTTAATTTTGCATTGGTGATTGGCAAGTTGTGCCCTGGACTAGACAGCACTTGGGGCAATTGCCCCATTCACCCAACCATAGCTATGCTGCTGTATATGGATCTAATTCATCAGAATAGAGCAAATGTTTTCTAGACTCTAGACTCCACCATGGCAGCAGCAGGGTAACACAATAAGCCAAAACAGCACTAGAAACATGCATTACTAATGATCATATCTCAAAGGTACACAGTACACCGAATAAGTATATTAAACCACACAAAGCACCACAAAATAGAAAAAAAATAATGAATATGAAAGCATACTATGTAGATGGAGGATTTTGCTCCCGTACACTTGTTATGATTAGAATTGTCACCAGAGCTATCATATATTCAGAGAAAGAGCACATTCAAATAACAGCATAAGCCTGCAGTGACCAACAAAATGATGTTCATTGACTACATAATCTCACCATAGTGCATATTTGGTACTTATCACATAAAGTTCATACAGCAAGTTACAGCATTTTTATCCACTCTTCACTTTTTTACATTTATATTCTGCTTTAGAAAAATGTGTCCTTCACAACAGCTTGATTAATCGATTCCAGCATTTAGTGAAACATCTTTCATTCATTCAGTTACCTTCCTTTCCATCAGTTGTTGTGCTTTTATGGCTAATATTATCAGAACTATACAGCCAAGAACTATGAATGCTTGGAGAGAGCTGGATACTAAGGAGAACTAAGGTCAGGTCCAAAAAGAAGTGATTAAGTTTTCTGGCACTCTATCCTGTTATTTGATTGGCTTTTCTTCTGCCTTGGCTGGTAACAAACAAACTGACCTTGATTGCTGGAAAACAAAGCTATATGAAGTACAGCCAGTGATAGCAGAATGGTCCAGATATGGCATATGCCTTAGGGCTGCACTGATTCTCACCACCTGTACCATGGAAGGCCAAACACATGGAGAACATATTCTGAGATGGCATGTACTTTCATTACCAAAAGGATGGAGTGGGCACGCAGTTACAATACTGGGCTTATCATCTCCTGCTGTTGCTGTTAATAGATATGCTGTGAGGTAAAAATAAGCTGTCACTGGTTTGTAATCCAGCATGCAATAATATGCACTGTAATCCAGGTGGTTGGCAACAGCAGCACACAACATATCTGTGACTGAGCATTTGCTAATCAACAAAAACTGTGAGAGTCGGGCCATGTATAGCGCCATGCTGTTAACGTTTCAGTGACTGGGGAGAGATAGGGAGGGTGTCAGAAAATGTGATTTATTCAAAGAGGCTCTTTGATATCACTTTTTGGAGTAGTTCTTGTTCACTTTTTTTTTCCTACTATGAAATGCGGGGAGACCTGCAACATTTCAGCAGTAAACCTCTGCATTTAAATTCATGAAATTATAACTAGACATTTCATACAATGAAAGAAAATATGTCAGTTCTGATTACCTTGATCATCATTTATGCAGAGAGCAGGGTTGTCGATTCCCAGTTTAGGATTAAATGTAAATCTTCTGAAACAGAAAAACAAAAAGACAGACTTTAGGCCTGTAATTAAAAAGTAACATAGGGTGCGGTGTACATTAACACATGCTCTGATGGCCTTCCTAACCCCTAGGAATTTCACCGGAGAAGTCATACTGATAGCTAAAATGCCTCATAAAGTCATACCATATGCTCAGGAAGGTACAGAGTAGCGGTTCAGAATCAAAATTCCTCAGAACCATAAACTGTATTTTCACTCACTCACTTTTTCTCTTATGAGTTGCATCCGATTGCTAGAGTGACCTTGTGGGCAGCAACTGCTCCTGGTGGAGTTTTCAAAGCAAAGGAAGAAAATGGAAGTAGGTTGCCAGGTGTTTAGTTTTTGATCGTTTCTTATTGTCACTCAGTATCTGCCAGTAGTAAACATATTATAGAAATAATTTCAACATTTATCATTTCAGTACAGATTATGTAGGGCTCATGACTATTCACCTCTTCTCCAATGGATAAACCATGGTCACACAACAGTGGAGAAAGGTTAACACCATGCCTTTGCTGAAAGTGGCTTTCAACAATAAGGCAGTCACACTGCTGTCAAATGGAAAAACAGCAGTCTGCAGAAACACACGTTCCCATGATGTGAACAGTGCTGTATGTGTTTCCACGTAACAGTACAAACAATAATAGCATCATGCATTTTTAAATTTTTTTTTTAATAAAATTTGTTACACCTGCAACATGAAGACATCATTGTTATTTTAACGTCACTGAATTCACTGCAGAGTTTAAACAACATGCTTAAAACCAAGACATTTTAACGACTGGCTCACAAGCCACATTTATCTCCTGCAGACTGCAGTGAGTGCAGCTGGTAAAACAGATTTGTCAGTTATTTGCCATGAACATGCCTTAGTCAATTTAAAATCTGAAAAAAAAAAGTTCAAAGAATGAAGTGTGCTCTCACTGTTCAGGTAATAACTGTATTTAATCACTAAGGAAACCTGATGTTTTAGAGATGATATAACTAAATGTATTTTAAAACTTCACTGTCAAAGACTGCACAGTGTGGAACACTGCTCTCTTAAAAATATAATGTGGCGGTTGTTTTACTTAGAAATGTAAAATGTGTCATAACCTCAAAAGGCTGAACGCCCATACAGGGAGTTATGTCTTGATGTCTTCCATTAAGTGCAGATCCAAACTAAAGCAAGGTTACTCCATCCAGAAAGTGGTGTGGTGTTGAATGATGCTAATTTATACATACTGCAGTCATTCATTTTTATTTATTTTTTGTTTATTCTTTGTTTATCAGATAAGTGAAGTGGTCCTAGTACCCTTTCCAGCCATAATCTGGGTGTCTATGCACAGATTTTAAGATGTTATGATGTGGTATATTAGAACATTAGAGATATATCAGTGTGAGCGTTTTTGTTACAAAGTAATACACATTACAGCATAATAATTATATCAACGTCTATGAGTTTTTGCTAGATTTATACACGGTACATTCTAGGATCAGGGCCATATTAATGTGGGCACTCGATTCAGAACTTACATAGAATTAAACAGATACAACTGAAATGATACACAGAAATATAAAGAGAGACACTGAACTAATAACATTTCATCATTTTTCAGTGGAAAGACATTTTCCAATGACAAATAATTAATATCTTTCATTTACTGTAGTTAGTATTTGCTGCATAAATGTACACACATGTGACAGTGTGAGATTCAGCTCTACTTTTGGGCCATTGAGAGAGTCTGCCATAATTTTGCTGTTCAATTTTTAGAATAGTGGAGGGGTGGCTTGTGGTATTGGACGGCTGGGCTGCAGTCCCCCCACAATTCTGTTATTTAAAAAGAAGTTTAATTAGTAAGTTTTACACACTAGTAGCAGTTTGAACTGCAAGCTAGTTGTAAAGCTGAAATGCAATGTTACTCAGAACTCGGAGATGAATGCAATGCAATGATTGGGAAGACATCAACAAAGATGCCCAGAAGTCAGTGCAGTTTTAACCTCAGGAAATGAGAAGAAGACTGAACTGTTAAGTCAATCTGAGTACTTGATGTGACTGCTGATTAGTCCTGTTGCTCTCATGTAGCCTTCCTGTCCTTTAATACAGTTAATTTGCAGGGGAGAGAGGGAGAGAGCTGGACGAAAGAGGAAACATGGATTGTTGAAATATCTATTGGATTACAGTTTAAGGTAAGAAAATTCAAGAATTCTTTGGCAAGGAAGAATATTTTGAAATTAACCCCCTCCAAAAAAATCATTAAGTTCTTAATGCTTTTTTTTTTTTTTTGGGCAAGGCCAACCAGATACTTTCTGTATTTTTTTTCCTGGCAGGGTTAACCAGATACTAGGGAGGCAATGTGCTTTGGGGACTGCTGATGACTTTCTTTATTTAATATAATACTATGGAAGGGTCAATCAGATACTAGTGGTCTGTGTGTTTTTGGGGGCTGTTGATGACTTTCTTTTTTTAAATATAATATCCTGGCACGGTTATCCAGATAGTAGTGAGGCAATGTGTTCTGGGGACTGATGATTTTCTATTTTTAACATAATATACTAGCAGGGTCAATCAGATACTAGTGGTCTGTGTGTTTTTGGGGGCTGTTGATGACTTTCTTTTTTTAAATATAATATCCTGGCACGGTTATCCAGATAGTAGTGAGGCAATGTGTTCTGGGGACTGATGATTTTCTATTTTTAACATAATATACTAGCAGGGTCAATCAGATACTAGTGGTCTGTGTGTTTTTGGGGGCTGTTGATGACTTTCTTTTTTTAAATATAATATCCTGGCACGGTTATCCAGATAGTAGTGAGGCAATGTGTTCTGGGGACTGATGATTTTCTATTTTTAACATAATATACTAGCAGGGTCAATCAGATACTAGTGGTCTGTGTGTTTTTGGGGGCTGTTGATGACTTTCTTTTTTTAAATATAATATCCTGGCACGGTTATCCAGATAGTAGTGAGGCAATGTGTTCTGGGGACTGATGATTTTCTATTTTTAACATAATATACTAGCAGGGTCAATCAGATACTAGTGGTCTGTGTGTTTTGGGGGCTGTTGATGACTTTCTTATTTTTTTATATATAATATCCTGGCAGGAGTCAAACAGATACTAGGTATGCAGTGTGTCCTGTGGGCCATTTGTGGATGACGTGTTTTTTTAACGTAATAGCATTTTGCAGGGTTCGTCAAGATACATTAGGATGGTTTGTCAATGTTTTGGTGTTGAAACAAACTCTACTCTTGTATGGGTGAACTGAAGTAGGATCATGTGCAAGTTCTTGGCTATGCGATGTGAAAGAAGTACAGTAATGAAACTGTGGTCTTTTATTTTCATTATTTTAAACCATGTAGGCTGAAAGCAGATTCTTTGGGTAGGCCGTTGGGATGGGGGCAATGCGTATGTGTGAATAGAATGACTGCAGCTCTGGATTGCTTTGCAAGAGTAATGTGCATTTGAGTGAAGTAAAATTGACCACAGTCTCTGAACTTTGAGTCTTGTTTATGTAAAAAAAAAAAGAATACTTACCTTAATGACAGTGCTGTCCTTTTTTTGTTTTTAACCTTGCAAGATCAAATCATACACTGTGGGTGGGGTAGGCACTGAAGATCAAATCATACACTGTGGGTGGGGTAGGCACTGAAGATCAAATCATACACTGTGGGTGGGGTAGGCACTGGAGATCAAGTCATATACTGTGGGTGGGGTAGGCAGTGGAGATTGGGGCTATGTGTGAATGAAACAAACAGCCCTGCTGTTTACTATTGTTGTAATTCCAGCTTTGCAAAACTGTAATACTTTTAAAAATGTTTCTAATATGTTGATAGACTATTCAATGTGTGCATTAGTGACTGAGCACTTATTTTATGTAAATTGGTAAGCATCATCAGGGCTGATCCCACTGTAACATAGCTTCACTCCTTTGTAGTTGGCCAAGCCCTTTCAGTTGTTTCCTGCAGCCCCCCCCCCCCTTGATTTGAAGTCACTAGCTCCCACTGGAATAGTGTGTTTTTATAGATCACTTGGGTGGGTTATATTTAAGACTACTAGCAGAACATTACCTGACAGATTTATATTTATAACTATTAGTAGTGAAGTCCATTTAATAAAGTTTTAAAATGATTTGAGTATTTACAATGGTGACACTTGTATCCTGCGGTGGTGGTGCTGCAGTAGCGTTGTCACCTCACAGTAAGACGCTGTCCTGTTCGATTCTCAGCTAGAGCATCTTCTGTGTGGAGACATGCATGAATGGGCGTACCTTCGTTGAAGGTTGTGCGTCAGAGCTGGCAACTCGGCACGTAAAAATCTACTGCCAATCATTAGCGGACTGGAGTTCCGCTGTGGCGACCCCTAACCAGGAAAAGCCGAAAGGCGCAACAACAATGGTGACACTTGTAAGCTTGCAAGTCCTACTTAGATAGACTACTGGGTTGGTTGTTTGTTATGGCACAGTATTGCTACACAGTAATACCCTTTGTCCAAGAAGCAGGGACATTTGTAAATGTCTTTAAAACATTTCACCAGTATTTTAATGGAAAGTTGAGTAATTTGTCTGAGTTCTATGGGGAGATGGTTCCAGTTAGAAGGTACAATGTTACTAAAGCTTTTTATGCAGCAGTGATCCCAGTTAGGGAGGGGTCTTATTAATATCTTTGTATTATTCTTATGACTCCTAAGAGAATGGGGGGGGGGTCTTTATGGCCTTTATTTGTTACCTGTTTCCAAAACAATGGTAGGATTTGCTATTCAGTTTCTTTAAGATAAGAGTAGATAATAGCAAAAATTACTGTTATTGGTAGCTAGTTGTTTTCTTGTAGCGTGATACAGCGAAACTCCAGTTGGGGAGAACGACTAGTGAATTTACAGACAGAATATTGGAAGACAATTGATAGAGCTTACTCACATTTGGGAAGAAATTCAGTGTCATTTAGAGTTTGCTTAGCTTCCTTTGTTACGTGGATGGAGTAGGCAGCTTTCAACTGAATCAAGAGTATTTGAACAACCAAATTGGTATGAGTTTTGAATGACAGAGTTGGACCCAGAGTTAGTCCTAGGCACTTGTCCACCATTTATGGTTACCTTGTTGGGTGAGGGAATGGTTAATAGGCAGGATTTTTCTATTTGTTATTACGCCATTTATAAAGAGCTGAGAAGTCCTTTTGCAGATCTGTTTGGACAGCTGCAAGGAGTGAGATCCTGCTATGTAGGAAACTGTCATTTGCATAAAACGTGATGTTAGTTGGTGGGATGCAGCTGCTATATAATCAATAAATACGAAAACAGACAGACTTTCCTGGTAAACAAAATAAATAAATACATATATACATACATACATACATACATATGGGGACTAATATACAGCCCTGAAGGACTTCTGCAGAGAATTTGCCTGTGCTAGTGTGCTGATTTTCCTTCTGTACTATTAATGTCCTGTTAGTTCAGTACTTTTGAAAACAGCTATGTCACCACATCCAGTTGTATTAAACTTGTGTATAAGTGCTAGATGGTCAACACTTCCAAACACCTGAAAGGATATATATATATATATATATATATATATATATATATATATATATATATATATATATATATATATATATATATATATATTGTCAGCTATACTACACTGCTCTATTACAAAACTCTTTACACAAACTAATTTCCACAGTCCAGCATCATAGAGCAATCATATGCGACAGATTTAGCCTTGACTGGAAAGCCAAAGACAGAATTACACTTCTCTGTTTTCAGTCACTTGTACAACCTTTCTTAAATAATGAATGAAGTCAACATTCACTACATTTCTCAGTCATTCGTAACATTCCTCATAAACTGAAATCTGTAGTAATACTTCTTTAAGTGACCATAACTAATTTCTAATATTAATGAACCTCCAAAACTTTTAAATTTCCTGCTGTAATTATTCTATCATACACTATACCAAAGGATTTACTTCCTTTCCTTTTATAACAGCTTTTATCCCATTACTGCATTAGCTACTTTCTTTAAAGATCATATGCAAGGAACTTTTTTACTGTTTCTTTTTGCTGTAATTGATTTTCTGATTCTGAAATGGATTTTTTTGCTTTAATCACTTCAATTGAACTATGGTTATTAAGTATAGTATACTAGTGTTAGCATTACCTGCAGGCTTAGTAACTGTCAACTTACTTACTGATTCCATGACATGTGACCTCAACTTCTGATGATGCAGTTGTGGGGACAGTTTAAAGTATGTAGGTGTTCTATTGCCTGCAGCAGGTTTCAACACATAGATGCACCACAGATGGTCAGTCAGTCAGACAACAGATTAATAAGTAAATGGTCATATTCAAGTAAAAATAAACCAGAACAAGGCAAGATTTCTTGTAAAGTGTGTAATGCTTTGTGTACATTCTAATAACAGATGCAATACTCTAATAGTCTACCATGGGAAAGCCACTTCCAGAAAGAAATCTAAGGGCATATAAACGACTACGTTTCCTAAATTTACCATGCCTTTTTCACATTGTAATATTAGTTACTTTATATCAGGAAGACAGTGGATGGTGATATTTCCACCTCAGTTTTTCACAAACCTTATCATAGAAATACTCTATTACATAGGAGGAGTATGCACCCCCCCTCATGAATTCAGAAATGTCATCATGGGACAAGGTTTACGAGCGTCAAGGCTAAATGCCTCTGATGAAGGATTTCTGAAGGAGTCAAATTAACTTAGTGACAGGTTTCTTAAGAGGGGATATAAGGAAGATGAAGTTAAAGGCATACTACTACAAGCCTCGGATATGAGACAGGATAGAGGGACACCTTATTTTTTGGGATATGATTCCAATAGATTAGACACTAATACTTCTATCATGAAAACTAGAAATTAGAATTAAGTGTCCCCCTTTTTTACACTAATGATGTGAGAGACATTACCTAGATTATTAAGAAACATTGGAGCATTTTAACAGTTGATCTTATGATAAAGGAGATGGTAGGCAATCAACCATCATTTAGCTTTAAAAATAAGAAATCTTTAAAGAGGCTCCTTTGTTACCCTAGACAGGTGACTCATATGGAAGGGAGTATTGACAACAGGTGTACGAGTATATGTAACAAATGCAATTATTGTACCTATATAGATATCAAAGGGTGTTTTATACATCCAGATACTGGTTTTAAATATGTTTTTATGTTGCATCTGACTGTACTCCTCAGCATGTGGTATATTTAGCAGTATGTCAACAATATTTTTCATTTTATGTAGGGAAAAACAATCGTATGTTGAAAAACTGTATAAGGGAAGATCTTTATCACATATGTATCAGCTCTGAAAATAACGCTCTCTCTCAAAACATATATTGAATTTTGATGATAATCATATATTTAAGTTTATGGCAATAGATAGAGTATTTCCTGATATACAATGTGGAGATGTTTGTAATACCACAGAAAATAAATTAGATGGATAATTAAGCTATGAGCAGACCACAGCAGAGGCTTAAATGAAAAAGCATCCTTAAAGCCGATTTTAAAGAAATGTAGCATTAGGAAATAATGGGATTTTTAATTCTTATTTTTATTTCTAATTTAGTCTATGTTATTTTGCTTATTTGTATTAAAATTTGTGTGTGTTGCTTTGACTTTATATTAGAAGTTGTTTTAACAGGATGTGACATCATTAATTGATGCTATTATGATTGGATTCAACTGGTTTAAATAGTTTGTTTCATTTATTATGTATATGGTTTGATAAAGCTAATTGCGAAAGTGCTCACCTGTTTTGACGTGCTGCTATTAAATAAGTTATCGAACGCTGTTCATGGTGCCTTCGACCGTGATTTATACAGTGGCCATTTTATATTGTCTTGTCCTGGTATCTTTTTCAGCCACCAAATTATTGTTTCCATTACGTTTCTTTTTATTTTTGTACCAAAGTTGTTCATCACAAAGCAGATATGAGATAAAACAAATTAAGCAGTATTTTGGCTAAGTCACTGGAGCTTGTTATAAGGCTCATTGCTGAGACTACAGAATCTGCATTTTTTGTTACTTTTTTTAATTGACTGTAGCAAAGGTAAAACTAGATATTAAAAGGTGGTCAGCATAGCAAAGGTTGGTAGATGTGGTATAACATACAACATAAGTTAGTATAGTGATGTAGCATAATCCAATGAAATTACACTTTTTTTAAATCTCTTCTGTCCATTTGAGTGCATTTAATATGCAGCTGCTGCTTCTCTGTAGTGACGTTTGCTTGATGCTACACTCTTCCCCATGCCTCTTTTCTTTTGTCACTGTCAGTTTTTAGGAATGTGTTTCTCAGCAGTGGTATCTCTCCTTTCTACTGGAAGTGGGAGGAGTTAGTAGGCATGCAAATTTAATGCTATTCACTTGTCCATTTGTTAGCTAGATTCACCTACTTTCCAAGAGACTTTGTCTAGATTTTCAATGTCTGCAGTTTGAGCGGTATGATGATGAGTCTTCATTATCATTCTCATCTGTATCATTTTAGCAGCATATTCACCACATCATTATCAATGGCACTTTCACCATCTTCATTGCCATCACCATCATCACATCATCATTTTCTCTACCTCTGCATCTTTATCATCACAATATCTTCATATATTCATAGGTAAGTAATATACTAGATGCCTTTGTAAGCCATTTTAAATCTAGTTAATTTCTCTTCCAAAGGTGAGAATCAGACCCTGCATCTTCTGTTTGTGAGGTAAACACCTTAAACCTTTATACCAACCCAACCCCTTTTCATCACATCATCTTCATTATATATTTGCCATCATCATCTTTATCTTCGTTGCATATTAATCATGACAATTTTCTTCATCATCTCCATTTCATATTCTTTATCACATAATCATCATCTTTTGTATCATCATTGCATAGTAATCATGATCTTTTTTATTTATTTATTTATTTAATCCTCATCCTCATCTCAATAACATCATCATCACCACCATCTTTTTCACATCTTCATCATCATTACATCTCCTTAGTCTCATGCAATGCATCTTCATCATATTGAGCACTGCCATCTACTTCAGTGCATATTGTCTATTTTGTCATCTTTATCCCATCGTAATTATCCTCATCATCTTCATTGCATCCTCATCATCCTTATTGCATCTTCACCATCATCCTCATTGTTATCTTCATATCTACAGCATCTTCATAGCATCTTCATCTTCACAGCTGCATAGAGCATTACCATGCTCTATTTTTGTCTTTGCAACCTATTTCTAAAACTATAACTACATTTAGTTATTTTATTGATTTACTGTCAGATTGATTGAGTGACAGGATGATTGTGCTACATTCTGTCACTTTGCATGTTGAAATCTGCTGCAGAGTAAAGAAGTCAGCCACCACTACAAGGTGATTGTTTTCATAATTGTAACATCAGAATGCAATGACATGGATTCAGGAATTAATTTGACATTTCGATAGGTTCTGTTTGATAGTTTCAAAGCTATACCTGCCATGAGCAAATGAAATAACTATATATTCATGCTCATGGACATGGCAGAGGCAGAACCATAATTAATAGCACACATCCACATTAGGAGGATATATTCTACTATATTTTGGTATGTGAAGAGAAAATCTGGACATAATTTGATGGATGGAATTAGAAAATAATGCTTGGTCTAGAGAAAGACCTGATCTGTTTGAAAGACCAGTAAGAAGAAACATTAGTGCTGTAGCTAAGGAATCAAGTAGGCTGAGCTGTAAGCAACTGGAAACAGCATTTTATTAGAGCACAGACTTTGTATCTGTTGAAATGGCAATTCAAAATGCAGATATGGCAACATATTTATCAATCTTGCAGTTCAAGTCCTGGTGCTTAATTAGGAATGGATCTCATCCAACACCACCCCTCTCCCCCAGTAAAACTACACTAATCACTTCATAAGTCAAGTTTTGACCTACCTACAAAGGAATAACTCACACTTAGACAAGATACTCACCATAGGCCATTAATGATACAAGACCTGAAAAAATTGTCCCTGACCTCTCCATTTATTTCACTGGAGAATCAAAGGAGTAAAATGCCCTGTAGTTATATTTACTACAAGATTAAAAAAAACACCTAGCACAGTTACACTCTGTTTGTGGAACTACAATGTTTCTAATTGAAATGTATTTATAAAGATAAGACAGTTTCCAGCTCTCATGTGTTTTCTGCAAGATAAGTATTATCTAAAATTACAAGCAGACATGGTGATAGATAATTTAACATAACCCCTAATTTGTAGCTTGGTCTCACTTAAAGGTATCTTCCAATAAAGTATTAGCTGGAAATTGGAAATGCTATTATTTTTTCTGATATGTAGCAGAGTCCTGTTTCCAGTACTTGTTATTTGCAGTGCTGATGTCTGACTGTGATGGAAAGGGAAAGAAATTATCACCAACTTCTTATTCATAAATACACTGAAACAACTCCATACTTATGCACATATATAAAGCATGAGTCAAAATATTGATCGTTTTACACTGTTTATCAGCAAATGCAATGCATTGTGAGATACTGCTCCTATCAAGCTAAACAAGTTGACTAATTAACAGTGAGCAAACATCTTCAGGGGTAAATCACTTTTATCCACAGGCAGCCTCCATAACCATCAGTTACAGCCACTTTATTGACTGGGTACATGTCAGATGTTTGATTGTAATTTAATGAAAAAAAGCCACAGTAGAGTATTCTAACTTGCTTTATACAATGCACACTACTTCTGCAAAGTCAGATGAATGACCATTTAACTTTATCATGACACTAGGTTAGTCTTTTTCATTCACAGATACCATACCCAACAATTATAGCCACTTTGTTAAGTGTGCTAATCTTTACTTGCAAGTTAGTTGTGTGATCACTTTTGCTGGGTGGCAGTATCAGTGGTGATTGTAGCAGCCACAATATCAGTTGTAGCTGCTTAAATGGTTTGCTTTCTTGTGTGTGTATGTGTGTGTGTGTGTGTGTGTGTGTGTGTGTGTGTGTGTGTGTGTGTGTATGTGTGTGTGTGTGTGTGTGTGTCTGTGCTTGTGTGTGATAATGGCACAGTTTCTAAAACTGCTATTGTGTAGAAACATATTAGCTCTTTCTCTGGAGTATTAGACATCTCAGATGTCTAATTATGGTAAAACATAAACTAAACAGTAGTTCTTTGCAAGTCTGTTTCACAGACACTGTAGCCAGTGTAAATTATTCTAGTGTACTTCACACATAGTACACACTAGTCCTGCAAAGCCAGATTAGTGACTGTTTAACAACTGACAAATTGTTTGCCACTTTTATCCACAGACAGGCAACATGCCCTGCAGTTCTAGTCACTTTGTTCACTTGTGCACCTGAGACACTGACTGTGGTAAAACAAAATAATGGCCACAGTAATGCATTGCAACTTTATTTCACCCAAAGAGTAGCCATGGTAAAGAATGTTAACTTATTGCACACAGACCACATTAGTTCATAAAGACAGAATAAGGAACCCATGAAAGCAGGGTCAGTCATTTTCATTTTCATCCACAGACTGCCTCCAGCTATGCTTGGCAATTATAGCTACTTTGTTGACTGTGTACCTCTCAGATATTTAACTGTAACAAAAAATAATAATGGAATAAAATAATGGCTACAGTTTTATAGTTCATCTCCATTTAAAACAATCAATTGATAGCCAGCAACAGTAAAGTATTTCAGTATTCACATTACAAAGCTGACTACTGCTCATAATATCTGGTTGTTTCAGAGGGAAAAAAATACTTACATTACCCTACTGACAATTACATGCAACTGTTTCCACTTCACTCATCATATCTACTTTACTATTTAAAATTTGTTGGATATATGTTGCTTGCCATCCCATCTGATTTTCCTTAATTATGTGTGGCTTTCATATTCTTTAAGATGTAATTGCTGAGGTGCTAGAAATTTTATTATTTTTAAAGAAATTTGCTTTATGGTTTTAAGTCATTGTTAGTAATATTTCTGGAAGTAGTGAAAAGAAAATCTAAATTCATGATCCTGGAACACATTAACAACCTGAATATATAAATGTATTTCCTTATATTCACTCCCCATGTGGTTAAATCATAGTAGCAAAACAATTTAAATACCTGTGCACATGGATTGGCCTATCACTTTCTTTTAAACACAGTACAAACAAACCAAGCTACATCTTCTAAGTCATTTAATTTTAGAGTTTGAAGAAAAAATGCTCAATTTATGTAAAGCAAGATGTGACAATTGTTTAAATATCCATAATAATGCAGAACAGTTTTTAACCTCTTTACAATGTTTAAAACGTGAGACCAGTAAAGTAACAGTGATGCAATGTGTAGACTTAAAAGAAAAAACTCAAGATATATGGTGAAGAAGGAGACTTACATGTTCTGATTATTTTATTTTTGAAAAAGGTAATGTAGCAAACCCCAAAGAAGATGTCCAGCACTGCAGTGATTCTGTATGCAGCACAATGAAACTGAAAGTTGACCTGGATTATCGAAGGGTATATAGCTGCTCATTGAAGACCTGTCTTCCCAAACGTTGATGCTGAATGGTCAAGAAGACCATGAGCATGACTAGATAAACAACAGCAACAAGATATGAAATATCTTTGTTTCAGCACCGATTTCTGCTTAGTCTCCTGAAGTACACATAGTATTTTGAATTATATTGCTTGCCTTACACAGGGACTATGTAAGATGTCAACAACTCCCTTACATCTTTACTGGCTTTCAAACCCTGAATAACACTGGGGATAACTTGCTTTGGTAATTAGTAAGGAAATTGTATTCTTATGTACAAAGATTAGAAATCTGAGTGTCTGATTTGTGCAGTGGTCTATAAGTCATAATGTGACTGAGTGAATGCAATGAAAAGTTATTTTTGAGAATAGTGGTCCAACTTTTGACAAAAATCAGTCAAGCTAATGTGAAACGGGCAGCTGTAAATGAAATGTTATTTTTGCAGGTTCAGTTCCTGACTATATTCTTTTATTTAAAACAGTAAGCACAAGCATATAATGTTCAGTTTTTGAGTTACTAATATTCAGTGTGTGTATGTCCTCATTAATTATCAATGCGGTTGCCTCTCTCAGAATCAGAAGCCAGAATGCAACAATCACTAGATGGGGAATTGCCTCAGGAGAGACCCAAAAATGAAAGACCTGATACCAAGTCCTCTGTGGCATCAGAACACTACCAGGATGAGTTCTAGCCTTTTGGTTTTGAATAGCAAATTAAACAGGAAGTGAAACAACATAAGGAAACATTCCTCTCTAGTTAGAGGTAAAGCATCCACTACACTCTCGTCTACGGCCTTTTGCAATGAGAATTTGACAGCACCCTCATTCTCCCACATGGAGAACAGTTTTACCTTTAGAGTGCTTTAAATCTGGAACAGCAGGTATGTGGATTTGCAGTGAAGGCATAACTTCGGGGGCGGGGGGGTGTCATACTGTAATTTAATGTGAATAAAGTGAGATTTAATATGTTATTATTGTAGTGTATGGAGCACCATGATTATAATTATATCCTGGTTCACCACTGCTATAGTGCAAGAACTGTCCTTACCAACACTTAAAAGGGCACTTAACAATTGTTAAGCCCCCATTTAGGCACTGTTAACATTGTGTCTGCACTAAAAGCAGACAGTGCTGACCAGTAAACAGCAGCAACAGGGCATGAAATGTCTTAGTTTCATCTCTGATTTCTGCTTACTGTCTCTGAAGTACACTAAGTATTTTAAATTAAATTGCTTCCCTTACACATATGTAAGATGTCAACCACTCCCTGACTCCTTTACTGGCTTTCGCACTCAGAATAGCACTTCATGTTTTTTTTTTTAAACTTACTTTTGATTAATTTACAGTCAATGGACAAGATAAATCTCCATGCACTATAAACAATTTTGAACAGGTCAGAGGATTGTAACTCTGTAATCTGATGTTGTCAATCGTCACTTAATCCTTGACTGTGGGTTTGGTTCCATATATCAGAACCGACTCAGCCATTATTCCAGCTCGTGCCATCCAAAAACTCTTGAGCTAAGCTCTGCCCATAATGCTCCTTACAAGGTTACCTCAGATATCATTTGCCACTTCTGCTGCCAGACATGTTTTTCCTCAGAGCTCTTGAGTGACAGCTTCTTCAAAACTGTAAGTTTCCTTATTAAATTCTGTATTAAATCCTTTATCTTCTTTCAACTACCCAGCTCCTCTGTGTTATATACTTAACTCTTTAGTGTCCTTTTCTCAATGCCATTGTTGATAGTCTTTACTTTCTTTTTTCTACCTACTTGGTAAATCTTCTTTACCATTGTCGGTACTTCTTTCCCCCTTTACATACCATTGTTGGTATGATTCGTTCCCCTTTGTCTAGCTATATTTCAAAAAACTTCCTTCTGGTCCTTCCTGCCTTTTTGGTGTGTGTGTGTGTGAGACCCTTCTGCTATGGCAGAAAAACTTAAAGGAACTTCCGGCTTCAAAATATACCAGAAGTGCGATAGAAAATTACCTAACTCAGACGGGCACACACACACTCTGTGTCTACTGCTTGGGCCCAGTGCATCTTCAGAAAGACTGTGCCATTTGTCACAGTTTTAGTCACAGAGCCCTGGTAGACCAAATAAACAAGTTAATTTTGAAGGGACTCTTAAAAACTGATTTTGACGAAGTCTTATCTGCATCATCTAAATCTAAAACTGATGTCAACTCCCCTTCCTCTTCTTCCTCTTCCAGCAAACAAGAAAAATCAAAGAAGAGGAGCAGTTTAGTTCCAACAACTTTGTTGGAACCTCCAACTAAACTTACTAAAACTTCCATGGTTCCCATAGTTTCCTCAGAACGATATGAAAAGTATTTGAATCTTCAGTGCCAGTCTCTTCACCGATTACATTGGCTGTGACAATTATTTTGGATTCCTCCACTTTGGTGCCTTTTAAGCCCTCATTTCCCTCTGTCTCAGAACCAAAGGAATTTTCCTTCAAGGACAGGCCCCAAGCAAGATACTCTCCATCTGTTGACTCCTTTCTTGAATGTCCTTCAAGTCCTTTCTTGGAGAGACTTTCCCCCAGATCTCCATCAGCTTCTTTGGTCCATTCCACCAATAACCTAACAGAATCTGACATTATGAGATTGGTGGACCAGTTCCTGGTGGCAAGGGAGTTACCTTCTTCTTTGGTTCCTAGCATTCATAGCCCTGGAACCTTGCCAATTACCACACCAGTTTTTGTTCCTTCTCTGACTCCAGCTGAGCCATCTGAGTTCCTGGTGCCAGCTTTCCTGGTTTCAACTGTATCGGTGCTGGTCAGAGCTTCTCCTATGGCACCTATAACTGCCTTGAGTTCTGCTGTTGGATCTGGAGACCTCCTGGGGTCAGAACTTCATTGCCAGTTCAGGGGGCATGGTTCCACTCCAGTGTTTTCAGAACCATCCATGCTCCCCAGGGCATCGGCACATGTAAGCTTGACACTAGCTTCAGCTTTGGAGGCAACCTCCTTGGTGCAGGGTGGGACCACAGTTCCAAAGGAATCTATTTTGGTTCCAGGCTCCCATTCTTCTATGGCAGGGCCTGCCTTCCAGGCCATGAAGAGGGCCTTGTCCACTGCAGGCAAACAGTGTATGTCTCTTTCGTCAGACCAGATGTCCCGTCCTTTCCCTCTACCAGAGCATCCTCCAGTCTCTACCCTGGGACAGCAGCCACAGAAGACTCAGGATCTAACCATGGTGGTTATGTCCTTTTCAGCCCATCCCACTGAAGAAGTACCCATGAAGAGAAAGTTCAAGAGGAAGCACTTAGACTCCCTTGAAGAGTCTTGCAATGAAAATACTGATTTCAGTGAAGGGGAAGATTCCCCAAAGTCACCCCCGGAAGACGTCTCCTTTGGAGAAATTCTAGAGATTCTAAAACAGATGGGTGGCTGGACTTCCCTCCAGCCTTCCTCAGAGGAATTGGTATACCTGGAGGCTTTTTGTGCTTGACTGTCTACCTCTTGGATCTCTCCGCCTGCTGATGATCTCATTAAATTGATTGCTCAGTGGGCTTGGAAAATACCTGATTCTAATGAGCCTATCCCAAAGGGACCAGACCGCATTCTGTCAGCCCCTCAGGATCAGCAACACTGGGTGAACGGAATACCAGTAGATGCCATGGTGATAGCAGCAGCCACTAAGAAGGAACTTGCTGATGAAAGTCTTCCTATCCAACATCCTAATAAAGAGTCTAGGACGATGTATAGATTTGGGAAGTGTGTATACACTTCATCGACCTTCACACTAAGGTTCTTGAATTACATGGCACATTTCACGACACTTCAATGAGATCTGACTAAAGAACTATCAGATACTCTGACAGGAGCAATAGCTGAAGGAGTTTGAGGCAAAGTATTTTCTCAGCTGGCAACCCTAGATTCTATTTTCAACTTGTCCATGAGGCTAATTGTGCATGCTGCTGAAGGGATGATGAGGGCAGTGGGTTTAGGTGTAGCCATTAGAAGACACTCCTGTATATGCTTATGTGAATTTGCAGAGCCTTTTAACTCTTCTTTCTTCAACGCTTCATTTGACAGAACACTCTTTTTGGTCCCAAAGTTAAAGACACCCTGGCCAGATGTGAGAAAGATGGAAAGAATCTTTCTGCTGTGGGCGTATGCTTTTCCACTCCTCAACAGTCTTACTCCAGGAACCAGAGAAGTGAGAAGCTATAGTTCAAGAAGTCCCAAGGGCCTTTCCAGGACTCACGTGGCAATGACTTTCCCTGGGGCAGAGGGGGGAGTAACAATGGAAGACACCCTGCACGAGGCATAGGTGGCCCACAAAATCAGGGTTCCAGGGATTCTTTCCCTGGTAACTCCAGGCATTCCACCCAGTTACAGGAATGCAGCAGTCTTAGAAATTCAAAAACTGCTCATCAAAAGAGTCATCCAAGCAGTCCCGGCAGACCAGATAGGATACGGATATTACTCAAGGTTCTTTTTAGTGCCAAAGAAAACAGGGGACTGGAGACCAATTTTGGATCTCACCCAGCTGAGCAAGGCTGTTCAAAAAACCAAATTCCAGATGGTCACAATTCAGTCTATACTCCCATTCTTAAGAAAAGACAATTGGATGTGGTCTGTAGATCTTTTGGATGCATATTATCACATAAAAATGGACAAGCAATCCAGAAGATTCCTGCAGTTCTGGGTGGGAGCCAGTGATTACCAATTCAGAGCTCTGCCCTTTGGTCTCACCACAGAGCCCAGGGTATTCACTAAATGCATGGCAGTAGTAGCATCTCACTTCAGACTGCTAGGATTCTGCAAGTTTCCATACCTAGATGACTGGCTCCTCACTGCTCCTACCAGGCATCTACTATTACAGGCAAGAAACTACATTATTCAAACTTTTGCCCTCACTGGGAATCACTATAAACTGCGAAAAATCCCACCTACAGCCAACACAGCAGTTAAAACCCATAGGAGCAATGCTAAACACAAACATGGGCATCTTGTCTCTTCCTTTAGAATGACTACACAGAATAAGATCGCAAGTCAGCCAAATTATTCGCAACAAAAAGGTGACTGCAAGACTGTTGCTACAAACACTAGGCTCAATGGCAGCGTCCATCACTTTAGTTCCTCTTGAGAGATATCATATTTCTTTATTTATGTCTTTATTTTTTATTTTACATTTGTTGAGTGGGATAGTCTGACTGGATACATGTCCATTTTCAGTGGAGGCCCGGGGAGAAAAGCTCCAAAGGTAGTTACAAAAGCAAACATAACATAATACAAATTAAGCACAGTTTACAGACTCTGTTGAGAGATATAAGTTATACAATCTCACAAACTTATGATATAGCTTAACAAATTAAAACACAAATAAGTTGCAGGTGAAATAGTATTGGTACACAACTATAACCAAAGATTTAGTGATGCTTGGAGCAAGGACATAACCAATGAGAAATTAAATACTCCTTAAGACTTTTCTTGAATTGAGATATGTGTATTCTTCAATGGCTCCTCGCATCCCAATGGTCCTTATTAAATCAACCAATATCTCACCTGATAATGATCACCAATTTATGCAAGAGAGACCCAAATTGGTGGCTTCATTCCAATGAAATTTTGTCAAGCAGACCCTTTCTCCCTCCTCAACCCCAAGCCATAGTGACCACAGATGCATCCCAGATAGGGTGGGGGGGCATTATCTGGGACAGACAGTCCAAGGCACTTGGTCCCAGATGGAGGCCAATTTGCATATCAATGTTTTAGAGATGAGGGTGGTGCTCTTAGTAATGCAAGCATTCCAAGAAGCCCTCCCCTTGGGAATGATTGCAATTCAAACAGACAACATGCCAGTAGTCTGGTACATTAACAAGCAAGGGGGAACCAGATCTTACCCTCTTTGTAGAAAAGCTCTCAGAGTATGGCAATGGGGGATTTCATCTGACCACTTTCTAATTGCAATGCATATTCCAGGGAGCTCCAACGTGATTGTGGACAAACTCAGCAGGAGTATCCTAATGCCTCATGAGTGGTCTCTCAATCCATCAGTAGCAGAAAAGATATTCCACCACTGGGACCAACCTTTCTGCGATCTATTTGCATCCCCCCTGAACAACAAGTGCAGCAGCTACTTTGCCCTGATCCCCCCTCTGGGGGGAGTCACAGAGAGATGCTGCCATGCACGATTTGCCCCCTGGTCTACTCTATGCATTTCCCCCATTTCCTCTAATATCCCAGTTTCTGAAGAAAGCCAGCAGGGCAAAGAACAGAATAATTCTCATTGCTCCATTCTGGCTTCGGTAGATATGGTTTTCCCTTCTTTGGCCTCATCTAATTCGGAAACCTTGGACAAAGGACCCAGCTCCAAACCTATTGTCCCTTCTGGACAGACTAGTTCATCTGAGTCTTCAGACTCTCAAGCTCACTGCATGGCTTCTCCAGTTCTGAGGATTGCCAGGCATTCTTCTCTCACTTCCCCAAGTCAAGGACTCATTCTGACCTACAACAAACCTTTGACTTGGAGACTGTACTTTAACAAGTGGCAACAATTTTCTAAATGGGTGTCAGGGACTAACCTTGACCCATATTCAGCATCACTCAATAAAGTCCTGGAATTCTTGACATTGCTTTTTGAAGCAGGAGCATCTTCCTCAACTATTCCAGTGCATCTAGCTGCAATTTCTAACTTTCATACTGGTTTAAATGGTACTTCCTTAATGTTCCACAAACTTTGCAAAGCCTTTCTGAAAGGAACTTTAATGCTCAGACGTCTGTATAAAGAACCCTCTGCCCCTTGGGACTTGTATCTCGTACTTCAGTCTCTAATTCATTCCCCTTTTGAACCTTCTGCAAATTGAGATCTGAAGTTCTTGTCCTGGAAAACTTTATTCTTGATAGCTATTACTTCTGCCAGGAGGATATCTGAGATACAAGCCTTATCATGTAAACCTTCCTATCTATTTTTTCATAAACACAGGGTCTCCTTGTAAACACATTCTTCCTTTTTACTAACGATAGTATCCAAAACCAATGTCAACCAGACTATACAACTCACAGCTTTCTTTCCCACCCTCTCAAATAAAGGTGAACACAGTCTACATTTACTAGATGTGCATAGACAATTACATTTTTACCTTCACAGAACAAGGAAATCATAAAATCAGATCAGTTGTTTGTTTCCTTTTCTTCAGTTGTTATGGGAAAACCAGTTTGTAAAGTTCCTCTGGCTAAATGGCTTAGGGACTGTATAACTTTCATTTATAACAAAAGGAAACTGCAACTACCAAGACCTGTTAAAGCACATTCAACAACAGCAGTACCCATGTCCGCAGTTTTTCACAATAGAGCTTCTATAGATGATATTTGTGCAGCAGCTACATGGGCATCTCCTCATACGTTTATTACTCATTACAAGCTGGATCTGGTCTCAAGGAGATGAGCATCATTTGGGTCGATGCTCAGGAATATTCTTTCTACCCCCAAAATGTAGGTAGCTGGGGACTCAGTCCTACAGTCAAGGATTAAGTGAAGATTGGCAACATCAGATAAAGAAATTATGTCTTACCATAATGTTCCATCTGTGTTGTTGATCTTCACTTATCCTTGACATTTCCACCCTCCATCCCCCTGCCCTTCGGCTTCTTGGTGGATCGGATCTTTTTCAAACTATTGGATTTCCTTTTTAGAAAGGCAGATATTGTCTTTGGTCTGTTATTTCATGTCTGTCACTTGTTGTGTCTTTCGGCTTTTCCCAGTTAGGGGTTGCCACAGCGGAACTCCGGTCCGCTAATGATTGGCATTAGATTTTTACGTGCCGAGTTGCCAGCTCTGATGCACAATCTTCAACGAAGGTATGCCCATTCACGCATGTCTCCACACAGAAGACGCTTTAGCTGAGAATCGAACAGGACAACGTCTTACTGTGAGGTGATAATGCTACCACAGCACCACCACCGCAGCTATTGTATGCAAACTCAGTCTGAAGTAATCTTGTGAAGAGCATTCTGGGTAGACCTTTTGGGAGCGTGCGAGCTGGAATAATGGCTGAATTGGTTCTGCGATTCGGAACCGAACCCACAGTCTAGGATAAGTGAAGATTGACAACACAGATGGAATGTTATGGTAAGACATAACTTCTTTTTATGTGTTCTTGACATGGAGGCCAAGATTCACCTTTTGAGATTCACACTTGAGGTGAAGCTCTTGGTATGCATATCTTGAACATATAATAAAGTGGCTATGATTGCTAACCCACTTATAATGCCCTATATTTAATATAGTATAATCAACACTGGATCTAGATTGTCACTGTCAAAGTGATACCCCAACCACAAGTGCAAAAAAATGGGGAAAAGGGCGGTTTTGGACAGATGGATGGCTGGAGGGTGGCATTTAATTTTCCAGTAATGCAGGCATCCTTGAGAGGAATTTGCCTGTTTGATGTCCAGCAGCCATGTGTCTACTTATTTCTCCAAGAGCAGTTAGCGACATATAACAAGCTGCTCGTTTTTATATACCAAAACCAGTATTTAGTTTTCCAGCTTCATTAGGAATGATTCTGGCTTCACTGGCTTCCCCAAGGCCACCAGAATAAAAAAAATGTCATTCTCATCTTCAAGAGGTTGAGGCACAATCTCACCTGGAAGTGGCTCCACATCCTGTAGACTAGGAAAACACCAAGGTGATTTTCAAAGTCACAAATGATGCATCTATTGTGACAGACTGTACCACTACTGGCACATATAGCAAAACATTCATCCCGTGGTTGGTAAGACAAATCCAGTGGCCTAGGAAGTGGTGTCAAGGATCAAAAGCATGAATCAGATCCATAGAGAATGATGGTTCAATGTTCACTGACACTGCACCATCCAGTGAAGTACCCACCAGTGGAGACACTGTAACAACAGAGTGGAAACACATTCACCATAAGGTCAGTCAGAAACAGAAGTATAGAGGCCATGACATATTCTGCATTGCTAATCAAAAGGCCATATTACATACCTATTTCATTATTTGCCAACAAAGGAAAGACCAACACTGGAGGATGTCCAACGCTCTCTCAGTGGAGGATGTCTTCTGCAGTGGAAGCAGGAAGAACTTCTTCCAGTTGATAGTTTCCCCATTGATCATAGCCAAGGTAAAGCACAAATCAGGACTACAAAGAAGAAATCTAGCAATGTGCCAACATCAATGAGTTACTCATATCTATCTGTATATAAGCATATCAGGAGGTTCTGCTTAGGTGTTACACCACTGCCAACAATTTGGTTAAAATAGTATGGGAACTGAGGAAAGGCCAAGAGGAATACTTTTTCTTGGGATTGCACTGACATCAGGGCAAAATGCAGAAAAGTTATATGATCATTACAAGTGCTCGGAAAAATCCATCATGTCCAGTGACACCATTAAGAAACCAAGAGAACCTCACAGTCAAGATGTTATGGATGAAATGATTTGAAGTAAACAATGGGGTAAACTTCAAAGCGAATTTGGAACATGCAAGGGCTACAAGTGAAACCTATCATAGGCAAAAGTTTCATTGTTCCCTTATAGAGAAGGACCTGAGTCACTGCCAGCAACATCTTTGATACCAGACGGGGTTCCAGATGAAGCCTTTTTAAGAAAAAAACTCTAAGAAAAGAGCATTTAATAACATTTAGAACCCACCTGTCCTCCATGAGCAATCTTGATCAGTGAGCAGGACTTTGTGTCATGATTGTCTGGGGAGCAAGCCTCTTAGGGGTTCACTCAGATGATGGTGGGGAAGTAACACCACCTTGTTCTTGACTGATACTTTTGTCTGCGCCTGTGCTGAAGACTCTTCCTTCTAAGTTCTAGGGAAGGTCTAATGGGGAGATGTGGATATCAGAAAGACTGTATGTAATGTCAGGGGTAAACAATGTTCCTCTTCTAGTAACCCTTAATAATGTCCTCTGAAAATTCTCTGAAGAGAACCTTCTCTTGTCTTTAAAAAGATGCATTTCAGATAACTTTTCATAGCCCATCATGAATGAAAGAAGGCTACAACCAGCTCATCCTATGCAGGCAAGCATCTATAACAGCACCCCTTGCCACAGTGTCAGTGGAATAAATCATACAGCAAACATTGTGGAATCCTAATGCAGAAGCCATGGAGGACATTCTTCTTGATTGATTATTTGCCCTCTGAGTTACTGTGGAAAAAATAAGTCACAATGAAGGAGTGAAGCTGGGACATCTGACACAGGAATTTGAGAGCATACAGGTACAGGGTGCTGGATAACTATGATTTTTAGCCAAAACTCTACAAGGCCATGGAATCTCTGTCTAACAGAAATGTGGCTAAGTGCTGGGAACTTTGGAAATCTTGGTGATCCAAGAAAATAACTGCTATATCCTATGTTTACAGACCTGCACAGGCTATCATCCTTATTGGTGGCTGAAGGCCCAAAACCTGTTTCTTGTTGGCTGAAGAACCATCATCTATAGCTTTCAGGCTGCAAAAAGAGCATCCTATAATACTCATTCCAATAGTGGAATGACCCAAGGGTTCTTCTCTTTTTTTTCTTTTCTTTTTCCCAAGAAAGTTGTTTAGTTTTTTTTTTATATGAAAAAGAAAGAAAAGGCTAATCTGTGTTAGACTTAAGAAATGTTAGCCTCCCCAAATATGTCAGCAAAGGAAAATGTATTAATCATGTCCATCTCTGATACCTCTGGATGGGATGACTTAGAGGGTGGGGGCAGTGAATGTCTTCATCAGTTATCCCCCAAAGGGAAAGATCAACATCCCCTATATGGCTGTACAGGTGGAATACATGTTGTAGACAGGGGGTCAGGTGACCAGACCTTAGCTAATGGGTTGATGCACACAATGAATGGGGCAGATTAGTCAGAGGCCTATGTTAGGCCTAGCACTGGAATCAACAAGTACTTTTGGGCAGTTCCCTCTCACAGCTATAGACCATCTTTCACCGAGTGTTATAGGGATGACAGAAGTCCAACAAAGGGGTGGAAGTGGCTAAAGCTTGTTGGGATAAAGTAGAACATGTGGTAGTTTGTTCAACCTTCAGCAATAAGTTCATCTCAAGCAGAAAGCAAAATTAATGACACCCCATGATCTGATTTTAATTTTGAAAGCGTGACACAAAGATTCAATGACAGTTTGTCAAAACTGGAAGAAAGATCATGTATTTATGTATAGATAAGGAGTGAGAATTCATACCACTGGGTTCACTCAAAAGATGGGGAATTGTGAAGCTTCATCTTTGATCTTGATCATAGTCATTGATGTTGACGAGTATGACAGTGACCCTTTCCTCAATAAACAGAAAGATCATTGCTTGTACTACAGCTTGTTGACTTAGTGCAAGGCAAAGTCTTATTCTTGGCCTGGCCTCATGATCCCTTACCTCACTTTTCTCTGTTGTCTTCCTAGTCTTGTGCTAGTGACCTTCAAATCACTCCCTGCCTAGACATCCTCTGTTATAACTGAAGCAAGCTTCAAACTTCTGTCTGCAAAGGCTGAAAACTGCTGGATTAAAGCACTAGGACTTTGTACACCTCTACATATCAAGCTTTAGGCCAAGACAAAAGATGTAGCTCCTGCTATAGTCTTGACTAGTGACCTGTTTATTTACAGGAGCATTAAGTTTCAAACCGTTTGGCAAAAGACATGGATATTCTAGTTTTGGATGGAATCAAGTTTAAGTGGTTAGAAAGGGATGGGAATCCTGGGATGAGATGTATACTGTTGTACCAGTGCAGGTATGCTTCACTGTGTGTGTGTGTGTGCGTGTGTGCGTGTGTGTGTGTGTGTGTGTGCGTGTGTGTGTGCGTGTGTATGTGTGTGTGTGTGTGTGTGTGTGTGTGTGTGTGTGTGTGTGTGTGTGTGTGTGTGTGTGTGTGTGTGTGTGTGTGTGCATTTGTTTATTTCATGCTATGTAGGTTTTAGGAAAGAGGACGTAAAGATATACCCACTACAAAGGGTCCATAAAGTAAACTGAGACATTGAATATCTTTCTACACCATCTCTTAGCCTTGTGAGCCGTTCAAAGGAACTACAACCTGTTCTATGAGCTACTATCTGTTGATTTTAGTTATGAAATTATCCTTCCACTTGACATTCACGGGTTCTCCTACATCCCTTTGTCTCTCCTACCTCAAAAGGGCAAAATGAAATGAGAGAATCATTGTAGTCTGACACTACAGCTCATAGGGCTGGGGCAATGAGTTGCAAATAAGCTTTATGCAACCTTCTTGTGTTGAATTCTCAATGTTTCCACTTTAAGGTATGAAACCTTGAAGATGTAATTTTTCAAGAAAGCTCACATGTGAAAAGAGACATTTGCATCACATAAGCTTACCTGCTTAACTAATGAATAACCAACACAAATAAAAGAAACGCACAAATCTAAGCACAAAGTCCATGCCTGAGTAGTTTGACCACTTAATTGTATTGCTTTATTCAGTCATATAAAATAAACTGAGCACTGTGTCATGTTGCCATGTAGATGTACATTCTTTAAAGGGCTTAATGATAAGAATAGCAAGCACAAGAAAAAAGCGCTGCTTTTTGAAAAAAGAAGCATAACACAGCACAGTACACAAACACACAGCACATTACACAAGCACAGTACAGTACACAAACACACAGCACATTACATAAAAAAACAGCACAGTACACAAACACACAGCACATTACACAATTACAGTACAGTACACAAACACACAGCACATTACACAAACACAGCACAGTACACAAACACACAGCACATTACACAAACACAGTACAGTACACAAACACACAGCACATTACACAAACACAGTACAGTACACAAACACACAGCACATTACACAAACATAGTACAGTACAAAAACACACAGCACATTACACAAACACAGTACAGTACAAAAACACACAGCACATTACACAAGCACAGTACAGTACACAAACACACAGCACATTACACAAACACAGTACAGTACACAAACACACAGCACATTACACAAACACAGTACAGTACACAAACACACAGCACATTACACAAACACAGTACAGTACACAAACACACAGCACATTACACAAACACAGTACAGTACACAAACAAAGCACATTACACAAACACAGTACAGTACACAAACACACAGCACATTACACAAACACAGTACAGTACACAAACACACAGCACATTACACAAACACAGTACAGTACACAAACACACAGCACATTACACAAACACAGTACAGTACACAAACACACAGCACATTACACAAACACAGTACAGTACACAAACACACAGCACATTACACAAACACAGTACAGTACACAAACACACAGCACATTACACAAGCACAGTACAGTACACAAACACACAGCACATTACACAAGCACAGTACAGTACATAAACACACAGCACATTACACAAACACAGTACAGTACACAAACACACAGCACATTACACAAACACAGTACAGTACACAAACACACAGCACATTACACAAACACAGCACAGTACACAAACACACAGCACATGACACAAACACAGTAGCTCAACATCCTTCTCACAAGAAGGAGATAGTCATTTTATTGATATTAGGGTTACATCTACTGAAGGAAGATAAAGTCATGAAATAGTGACCAATATCACTGAATAACTTTGCACACATTTTAAATAAAGGAGAATGAAAACAGGTACTTACCGGGTTAATTCTAATGTGTCTTAATTGTATTGCTTTATTCAGTCATATAAAATAAACTGAGCACTGTGTCATGTTGCCATGTAGATGTACATTCTTTAAAGGGCTTAATGGTAAGAATAGCAAGCACAAGAAAAAAGCGCTGCTTTTTGAAAAAAGAAGCATAATACAGCACAGTACACAAACACACAGCACATTACACAAGCACAGTACAGTACACAAACACACAGCACATTACATAAAAAAACAGCACAGTACACAAACACACAGCACATTACACAAACACAGTACAGTACACAAACACACAGCACATTACACAAACACAGCACAGTACACAAACACACAGCACCTTACACAAACACAGTACAGTACACAAACACGCAGCACATTACACAAACACAGTACAGTACACAAACACACAGCACATTACACAAACACAGTACAGTACACAAACACACAGCACATTACACAAACACAGTACAGTACACAAACACACAGCACATTACACAAGCACAGCACAGTACACAAACACACAGCACATTACACAAACACAGTACAGTACACAAATACACAGCACATTACACAACCACAGTACAGTACACAAACACACAGCACATTACACAAACACAGTACAGTACACAAACACACAGCACATTACACAAACACAGTACAGTACACAAACACATAGCACATTACACAAACACAGTACAGTACACAAACACAGCACATTACACAAGCACAGTACAGTACACAAACACACAGCACATTACACAAACACAGTACAGTACACAAACACACAGCACATTACAGAAGCACAGTACAGTACACAAACACACAGCACATTACACAAACACAGTACAGCACACAAACACACAGCACATTACACAAACACAGTACAGTACACAAACACACAGCACATTACACAAACACAGTACAGTACACAAACACACAGCACATTACACAAACACAGTACAGTACACAAACACACAGCACATTACACAAACACAGTACAGTACACAAACACACAGCACATTACACAAACACAGTACAGTACACAAACACACAGCACATTATACAAGCACAGTACAGTACACAAACACACAGCACATTACACAAACACAGTACAGTACACAAACACACAGCACATTACACAAACACAGTACAATACACAAACACACAGCACATTACACAAACACAGTACAGTACACAAACACACAGCACATTACACAAACACAGTACAGTACACAAACACACAGCACATTACACAAGCACAGTACAGTACACAAACACACAGCACATTACACAAGCACAGTACAGTACACAAACACACAGCACATTACACAAGCACAGTACAGTACATAAACACACAGCACATTACACAAACACAGTACAGTACACAAACACACAGCACATTACACAAACACAGTACAGTACACAAACACACAGCACATTACACAAACACAGTACAGTACACAAACACACAGCACATTACACAAACACAGCACAGTACACAAACACACAGCACATTACACAAACACAGTAGCTCAACATCCTTCTCACAAGAAGGAGATAGTCATTTTATTGATATTAGGGTTACATCTACTGAAGGAAGATAAAGTCATGAAATAGTGACCAATATCACTGAATAACTTTGCACACATTTTAAATAAAGGAGAATGAAAACAGGTACTTACCGGGTTAATTCTAATGTGTCTTCCAACCCTGTGAAGATTAAGGAAATCCTGTTACATACAGCAATGGACAATGGGGTAAAACTTGTTTTGCTAGAATGATTTATACAAATCACCCATTACTGAGCAGTTCTCTTTGTATACCCCTTCATATTTATTGGGAGTATATCCCAAGAACAGCATTGTTCTTTTATCCCATGGCTAGCTGTTCTCCTCATTGTCGGTCTCTTACAGTGGAACAGTAGTTAAACAAAGCATATATGCTCACACAGGCAACCATGTGTGCTATCACTCTCTCTTTCTTTCCTGTTTATGTACCATGTGGTACATCGGGCAATGAGCACCTGTCAGCACTCATTGTTTCTGCAGCAGTTATGGTTTTTATGGGCTTAGGTTGCTTGCCCAAGGCCCAACCCTCCTCAAAAGGTACACCACACACATTCACACCTAGGGCCAATTTAGTGTCTCCAATCCACCTACTGCATGTCTTTGGAATGTGGAAGGAAACTGGAGCACCCAGTGGAAACCCACATGAATGCAGGGAGGATATGCAGACTCCACACAGAAAGCACTCCAGCTAAGAACCGAACCGGAGAACCTCTTGCTGTGAAGTGACAATGCTAACCAGTACACCACTCCGCTGCCCACGAGTGAACATGTCAATAAAATATAAAAGCATAAACGCCAGTAGGATCCAATGAAGGTTTAAAACAACAAAACACTTCTAGATTAATCACTTTCATCCATTAAAATGGGACTTCATCAGAATGAAGACATGAAATAAAAAAGCTGTTTTTATGCAAGTACATGTGTTTTTTCTATTGGGTAAAAACAAGATTAATTAAATAAATTAACAATTTAATAACTGAAAGCCTTAAAACTACTTCAAAACAAGATCAATTGTGAACTCATAAAAATAGCTAAAATAAGTGAAAAACGTATTATAAAATGTAGAATATAAAAGGATAAAATTAACTCATGCATAAGATGAATTATGCAAAAACAGGTTACATTACAGTTTGTCTGCTCTTTCATCTAATATTGGTTTTATAGACATGTGTTCATTTAAGCCTGATGGAAAAGTGGCTTTGAGTCTAAACTGCCACAATAGTTATTTTTTTATAAGACATCTCTTCCAGTCACCTTCCCTGGGATTACTATTAATACTGTCTAAAATCCCAAAAGAGAATTTCTTAAAATTAGGGCAAATAATAGAATGCTTATATAAAGGGCATTTGATTCTTTGTGAGTTGTAATATCATAAATGTGTTTTAGTGCTTTCTCAGTTTAACAAATGTAAAATGCTGGACACTGGTCACACTTGGCTAAATAGACTACTCTGGTTGTCCCACAATTCCTTTTTTGGAACACCAAAGTACTGCCGAGTGTGTTTTTAAGGATAAAACACGTGCCTTGAAGATATACAAACACTGCTTACAACATACATAAGAAACAGTTCCCCTGCTGGTAAGTGTGGACCCAAAAGTTTTGTTTTCAAAAAGTTGCTTAACATTTTTTCCATTTTTAAAAGTGATTATAGGTTCAGCTCCTACCATGTTATGTATCTTCTTATTGACCTTAAAAATATTACAGTTGTGTTTGACAATGTCCCTAATTTCACTAGAGAAGTGGTTGTGTTCGAATACTAAAGCTTTCTCATATTTTACTTCTTGGTTGCTGTCAAGTATTTTAGTGAGATCCAAGTCTAATAGTGGCTTATATTTAGTCCCCGAACCATCATACACTTACTTAATCTGGTCATGCACTAGTTTTTCATGGTAGCCCCAACTCATCCAACACATCTTGATGTTGTGTTGTCATTCTAGCTACGTGAATAGCTTGTCCCTTGACCAAGCTTTTCTTTTGTGATTTGGGTGACTGCTAGAATAGTGTAAATAAGAATTGCAGAATGTCTCTTTTCTATAAATATTGTATTTAAATCCCTCTGCAGTGTCTGAAATAAGGATATCCAGGTAGCTTATGTTATCCCTATTCCAACTGTGTGTAAATTTAAAATAATCAGTACTCTTATTTAAATAGTACAAAAAAAGTCCAATGTCCCCCTCCCATAGGATGAAAATATCATCCAAAAAAATCTAACATATAGATGGAGGTTTTTGCAAAAATACTAAGTACGTGTTCCTATTCTCATCCCAAAAGAACAATATTAGCAAAAACTGTGGCGCATGCTGCACCCATTGCTACACCTCTTATTTGTCAGAAGTATTCCCCCTCAAAGAAAATGAAATTGTTCTCCAAAATCAAGGACATTAGTTCTACTACTTTAGAGATGCTGTCTTTTGATAGAAAAGATTACTTGTGAAGGGTATTATGGAACAGTTCCAAACCTTCATTTTTTGGAATCACAGTAAATAAATCGACACCGTCTATTGTCAAAAAAATAAGATCCTTTTCCCACAACCTTTATTCTAAATGTCCTAAAAAATCCCATGAGTCCTTAATAAGGTGGGAATTTTTTTCTATAACTTTTTTCACCCATTTGTCTACTAGAACTGCCATAGGACAAGTTTTTTATCCTTGCACAAAGACAATGGGTCTGAAGGGGGACATTCCTTATGGATTTTTGAAATCCCAAAAATGGTGGGAATGATGGGGTTAGGTTCAGATAAAATTTATAGTCTCAGCATCAATATGTTGATCCAGTACGTATTCTTCTAGTATGAATCAATTTGTCAGTATGTAATATTAATCTGTTTTTTGATATGGGGGTGTAGGCGTCAGCATTGTGTAAACCACCTGTCATGACACTGCAGTAATCTTGTGCCCCAAATAGGACCACACTTCCCCCTTTAGCAGGCTTCATGATTTTGATGTTTGCATCTTTTTTTTAAAATCTCTAACAGTTCATTTTCTTTTTTAATAAGATTATAAACCACTCTTTTATTCCATGAATACATTTTATACATGTCTTTCATAACTGCTTTTTCAAGAAGTTGGATAACAGAGTGGAGAGGGGATTAAAAGTGCTATTTTGAGATGCCACCTGTTGGCTGTATCAAACTGGGTGTTGTTGGTTTTGTCATGAAAAAATATGTTAAAAATTCAACTTTCTAGTGAATAGTTTTAACTGAACCATTGAATCTGCTATATCTACCCTCCTAGTGGGAACATATTTAAAACCTTTTAAAAAGAAAGTAAAATACTCTCTTGTAATTGGGAAGTCTGTGTAATTATAAATATTGAAGCCTTTAAATTAACTCATAATGCCATCATGAGCAAATGTTATCTCCTGTTCTTCCCTCCGTACTTGTAATTGTTCTGTTGCGGGGGTTGTTGGTGAGTCAAGTCCCGCTATGAATTTTCTTGCTTGCCCTTCCTTATTTGTGTGGGACTTTTTAAACAAAAAGCTTCATAAACTTTTTTGTTAAAAAAACTGACTGCACCCAAAAAATTTGCTTCTCTATTTTTGGTGTTACAGTACATGTGTATGTTTATAGACTTTAATGGGGCACCTTTGCACACGTGCAATTGGGCACCTATTAAAATCTATGGATGCAACAGAAACTTTTCCTGTGCTAATGCCACTGCGGTTAAAGTTCACTATTTTTCCCAGTAACATCAGTGCAAGGAAATTATTTTTATACATTAAGGAGATGACAGAAATGTTCCCTGATGGGAGAAAGTACTGTTCGATTTTCCTCTGAAATTGCATCACCTTGGATTTGGGAGGCCACATTTGCTATAACTGAATGTATAATGTACATACCAGATTTATCAGACTACCATCCCTAAGGTGGTACAACCTTAGAGTTGGAAAAATTAAGTAGGGGTTATTTGGGCACAGACACCCACATGGGGTGAAGGTAGCTTCCCCAACAAAACTGCCTTGTCTCATTTGTTGCTGTTTAGGATGTACAGTTTTATCAAAGATCAGATTCACTACTGCTCTGGGCATGTAAGGTTGAAACAAGCAGCTAGTTAACCACAGTCTGTTTCTTTCTGCTGTTGTTACAACCATTTTAAATTCCATCACTGATTCTTACAAAGTCTATTTCATCTGTTCGTCACACTCTGCAAAACAAATGCTGCCTCACATTGTCTCCAGGCATGTCACCTTCTTTCTCCAAACTGTTTCCTCTTTTGTGTCACATTCGTCTGATTTCTCTGACTAACCTTTGATGATTTCCTTGGGGTGTTTTTTCCGTCTCCCTCTCTCAGTTCTTTCCTCTGTGGCATATGACTTTGGATGTGGACCTTGCACTACACTCTTTTTCTGATCTTTTTCTGTCTTATCTGTCTTTATGTAGAAAGTCTTTTCAGAACTACGTACAACCCTCCAGTGACTGTCTCACCAGCTGTTCAGCTGTACTTCAGTTTATAGGAACTTTGTATTGCAGTGTTTTCCATTTCACTATATTAGATTCTCACATTGCTTGCTTAGTTCTCTGTCATACGATATGACCACCCCCATTTCCATTTACACTTTGGCATTTACTATTTCTTTACAGCTGATAAGCTCATGCCCTTGTATTTTGCTTTACATTGATTGCTACTTTACATTTTTTTTCAGAATAAAAATAAGCTGACATATTACTATTAGTTTGCTTTTATAAAGTCCCTCTATATTGCTTACACCCCCATTTGTATATTAACCCTTTTGCAAAGCTTTCTGTACTCTGAGAAATGAAAAGCTACTCCTTTCAGACTGTCTGCATTATCACTTATAAAAGCTTTTAAAAAAGTCCACCCAAGCACTGAAACTTGTGGAAATCTATTGCTATCCTTTTTTTTTCCACAGAATTGGTTCTGTTTATAAGTACCTGGTTTCTAGTTGTCAAGTCTATGTTTCATCAAGATGCCAGTGTTATCCAATTAGCTTGCCAGCTGTTCATGTAATGGTATGTCAAATAGATAAACCATATCCAACACATCCCTCGTCTGCAGTATTGGCCATGCAGTTAGAAGACTTAGAATCATCTGCTGTGACCTGTTACTGTAAACCTATGCTGTCTTGTGGCATACAGATCACAAGTGAAGTGATTTCCTGTATATAACTGACTCCATAATTTTCCCAATGACTATGCAAGCAATAATGCCCAACTGTGCTCCTTAGTGAGCGTAAAATAATAGTGGCAATTAGCTTTCTTTCAGTCTGAGTTCCACAGCAGCATAATATGCTGCCATGAAGAGGCAGACTTGTTTTTCAGTGGGCATTACCTGTACATTAACACCCTGCTGGAGTTCATTCGCTAGTCATGGTGCTGATGTACAGGTTGCCCATTCTCTAAAGGTAAAGTAAGAAGACAGCAGTTGCTTTTTTTCTGTCTTGCTTCCACTCGTTGGAGGATGAAATCACACCTTTCTTTCCCTCTCTAGTTTTCATGAATTTACATAACTTAATTTTATGTAAAAATAGAGCTTTAAACACAGAATTACTGCCTGCCTAGTTTCTGTCTGCCTTCACAATGATGCAAAATTGGAATGCAAGCTCTGACTATAGTGTAATAAACAATCCAAAATCTGAAAATGACCATAGTCACAGCTTAAACTTATTTTAAAGTTTACTGAACTGTAGCTTGTCCTTCATCTTCTCCCTGCTTTGCTGAGCCAAAGATTTGTTTATTTATTTTGATATTTGTTTAACTGTGCAATTCCCACTGGGTCAACTGATATTTTACTGGGGTTATCATCGTGGAAAGATTCACATTAAAAATATAAATAACGACAACACAAATAATACAAATAAGCAGCAACCAACAAAATAAAATATAAAAAGTCTTTAAAGACATCCTCAGAAACTTATTCTGGTCTGTACTACTTGCCATGGTTCTACATACAATCGAGTCCAGGATGAATCTGTATTGCTTGCAATTTCCGGACCAAGTACAAAAATCGCACTGTAATTACATTGTGTAAATGTAATGGTTTCCCACTATGTGGCACTATGTTCATCTAAATTCTGACAATTCATTAATGCATATTAAACAAATAATCTGAGAAGCACTGATATATAGTACTAACTGTGCACTGCTAAATACCCAAATTACATTTAGATGAGAATATGCAGTTTTTATTAGCTCCATGTATGACAGAGTCCAAAGTATAATTCCAACTACTTAGCTGCCAGGAAGAATTGATTTCTTTAATCAAAACCACCAGTCATATTAAATACATGTATATACCTTATTTTAGTGTGCTGGGCAAACAAATAAAATGCATACATTGTACAACCCTGCAGAATGATACTTAATCATAACTTACAACAGTGTAGCAAATGTACAAATTTATGGCAAGTCCTGACTATGCAAGGCAAGGGTGGGAGGTTGGCATAATGGTTAAGGTGTTTACCTTACAAACTTAAGGTGCAGGGTTTGATTCTCATATGGGATAATTGTCTAAGCTTAAAATGTCCCAGAAGGGCAGTTAGCCTAGTACTAATCTATGAACCTTTGAACATAAGTGATGTGGAAGTCAGGAGTGTCATGGGAAGGTTAGGACCTTCAATAAAATTTCAGTTCAGATAAAGCTAACCCAAGGGAAATCTATTACATTATTCAAGTCTGTGTGTTGCAACTGGACAGATTTTGTATTATGCAGATTAGTAAACATTAAGACACCAAATATGCAGTGCAAAGTCAGCAAATAACAGCAGTAAAACTAGGACATACACCACAGCAGTGAACTCTGTAAAATACAGAAAGACTACAGACAGCAAGGGTGCTGAGGCTCCTACTTGGGCTGCACACAGTTATGTAATGAATGGGGAAATATGTTTCTAGTTGCTGTGTTACTTAATTCCATAAACATTCACACAGAGTATAAGGAACTATTGTAGACATGCGCACTTCTTATCATTCTGTCCGGTGCTGACTTCCATCTATTGCTGGGAGACCCCCCCCCCCCCACTGCAGAGGGCAAGTGGACACTGTCTACTAGCCTACCATATATGGCCTGAGCTAGTAACTATTCAAGATTGCCTGTGACACAGATGGACACCCTTCTTCTTCTTCTTCCTCCTTGGCTGCACTGCACAAAAAATTGGGCAAGAATGAGCAAATAAGTACTGATGATTCTTTCACAGGTTTATAGGTGTTTACTAACCACAAGGGCCTTTTCAAGCCTAGCCATGCATCACAAATCTCTGACAAGTTCTGATGCTCTTAATAAGTGTAAGCATGGGCCTGGGAGATGAACCATGCACAGGTTACCTGTGTCCATTACAGACATAGGTGCCAAACCAGGGATGAATTTCTGGTTTCCCAGCCAATTGTCCAAGTTGCACCTGAAATGGGTTAGGGAAGAACTCTGCTTCACATGGATGGGGAGCCTGTTCCACAGATATGGTAGTCTCTGGGATACATACCTATCTCTCCAGCATGTCCGATTTATATCACAGGCAAGGTACTTCTGGTGCTGTTTGTTTTGTGGATATGCAAGAGGTTCTTCAGAGTGGAGTCTGATAATGTCCTGTATGCCAGGCACAGATCTCCCCTCAAAAGCCTGTAGGAGACAGAATACAGTGATAGGGGCTTTAGGCAGTCTGCACAGGGCATTTTACTTATGCCGTGTATTCTTTTAGTGAGGAACCTCTGTGGACATTCCAATTGTTGAATATGCTTGTTTAGGTACATACCAAAGTGGGTATTATAATCAAATACAGTGGAAAAATGACTTCCTTGGACTTAGATGCTATACCTTTGTTTATAAGTTGCACAACATAGAATGATTTCCTCACCACAGTAGACATATGATGGTCAAAGGCTAGATTACTATCTATGTGTGTCCCTAAGTCCCTGACTTCTGTGTCAACCCTAAGGGGTGTTTTTTCAATATGATAGTTACCAGGGATGGATGACTTCCCAAAGGATACTATTATGCATTTCCTGGCATTTAGTTTTAGTGCATGGCTTTGACACCAGTTATTTGTCTGTGTCAGCCCCTCCTGGAGAACATTTGTGTCAGTGTGAGATTCAGTGACAGCTTCTAATTTGCAATCATCTGCAAATTTAGTCAGCCAGAGACCACTAACATTGGCCTTGATGTCTGAGAAGTAAATGCCAAAAAGCAGCAGTCCAAGGACTGATCCCTGAGGGACTTCACTGGTGACTGTCCTCTTTGTAGAGGTGAACTTCCCAATTCTAACTTCCTAGGTCCTGTCTGTGAGCCAATTGGCTAGCCGCTAGGTGACATACAGGTTTGTACCTAACCTCTTGAGTTTGTCAACAATGCCTGAGTGGGCTATTCTGTCAAATGCCTTGGCCAGGTCAAAGTAGGCAGTGTGAACAATTTTGCCCTCATCTGTTGCTTTGGTGATCTTCTCAAAGAAGTCCACCAGCTTGAGTAGGCATGATCTGCCTTTGATGAAACCAAACTGGGTTAGGTCCAGTTTCTGGAGGTTTACTATATCTCTGTTGATCATCTCCATGATAATTCTTTCCATGGCTTTACATATAAGACTGGTAAGACTTATGTTTCTGTAGTTTCCAGGGTCTGAAGATGGCCCACCTTTCTGCAGAGGGATGACTGTTGCTTTTCTCCATTCATGAGGCACAAAATCTGATTGGAGGCTACAGTTAAATAGTAATTCCACAGGCCCTGATAGGTCACGAGTCATGCTATTTAGAAGGCATCCTGGGATATTGTTTGTGCCCACTGATGCAGTGTTCTTGTTCTTAGAGAGACCATTAAGGACCTGTTCCCTAGTGACAGTAGGGGGGGTTATATTTGATGATATTTCCTGAGGGAAGGTTGAGAGAGGGTAAAGTTGGAGCTGTATTTATCAGGCAGGAGGTTTGCTATGTCTTCTGGCTCAGTATAGGTAGCTCCATTTGCAATGAGCTCTGCACACAATTGTGTATTACCTTTGAGGTTGCGGACATAGCTAAAGAATGGCTTGTGGTTGTTCTTGGCTGGGAGGCCAAACTTACCTCAAATTCAGCTTTGATAGACTTTATTTGTCCTCCAAGGTGTTTGTTTAGCTTAATGAGAGTGCTTTTATCATGCTGGGTGCTGCACCTCCTAATTTTTGCCATGGTTTTCTTCCTCCTGTTATACAGCCTAATGATTTTGTGATTCCACCAGGGTGCTTGTTTTTTGAGTTAGACCTGTACTTCTTCCTGGTGGGTACAGCTGCCTCAATGCAGCTATTAACATGCTTGTACAGGGTTTCTGTGAACAGTTCTGCATAGACAGCAGTGTTTATGGGGTCTTCAAATTTTGCCAGGTTTTCACTTAATAGCAGGTGGTCAGCCGTAGAATAGTTCCTGAATATTCCAGGTTTTATTTTTACATCAAAGGAGACCATTTTTTGGTCTGACCTTACCAGGTAAGGCATTACATAGGGGATGTGCAGCATTGTCCCATATTAGTGAGGACCATATCCAGTATGGTTGCACCCCTGGTTGGTGTACTGACTATCTGGTCCAGGGAATTTGTGTTTACAAAATCCAGGAATCTCTGTGCATATATGTTTCGTGTCATATACTGTAGGATTCCCAGTTAATAGTAGGGTAATTAAAGTCACCCATGAATATGGTATTGGGTTGTATGGTTACTGTTTCTAATATTTAAATACATGATATGGGTTTCCTGGGTCATAGAGGGGTACCTATAGCTTGCAAGGAAGTGGTATTGGATTTTGCTTACAGTGAGTTGAACATGGAGCAGCTCAAGTGTGTTGTCCTTTTTGACCAGCCTTGAAGTATATTTATCTTTGATGTAAATAGAGACACCTCCACCTTTAGTCACTGCCTGTGAAGTAGCTGGTCTAAATGTGTGGAAGACATTATAACCTAGCACTGCTGATATGCTCTCCGTGGCTTTAAACCATGTCTCAGTGATTGCACAGATGTCGGCTCAGCATTCTCTAGGGTAGAGAGAGCTTTTAGAGAGTGGAGTATTTTGTTTAAACTCCTAGCACTGAGCAGTATTACCTTTAGATTTGTCTTAGTTTTGATTTGCTATGTCAGAAGTACTTTCAGTTTGGCATTGCCTAAATAAGGCAATATGGGTGAAGACAGTGTTTTAGCTAATATTCAAAAGCCTAGAGGGGAGAGGTGTGGACCATCCCTGACCAAAGCAGCCTGGTCTGTTGACCATCTCCTTCCATGCTGACAAATATTGCACCCCCTTAGAGTGACACCAGAAACTAAGCCAATTATTAAAGTCAATCATCTTTTGTTCATACTGTGGCATCATCTTGGAGAAGGTAAAATTCTGCTCAATGGTAGGGTCATACCAGCGTGAGACACATATTCTGAGATCTCCATGATGTCTCTCGTCATATAGTCTAGGGAAGTACATCTCAGGTCATTTACTCCCACATGGACTATGACTGAGTCATATTAGTAATTGTGGTCCAGTGACCTGAGTGCCTGCATAATGTGGCAGATTCTAGCCCCTGATAAGCAGCTGACTGTGACTTTCTCCTTACTCAGCCTGGTGAGAGGGACATCAGTGTGTCTCACAATGGAGTCTCCAATGACTAGAATGTTAGATTGCGTGTGGCTTGCCATATTGATTTAGAGGTAGAGGCTCCATGAGATGGAGCTCTATGTGTTGATGTGGGTGTTGTTTTGAAAGAGTGCATTTGAGGCTGCTGAGGGTATTTGTTATGTGTATTTTGTCTAGGAGGTCTTTGTGGTTTAGGAAGGTTACATTTAAGTGCCTCACCATATGTGGGTAGATATGTCTGCTTTGATTTGTGCATGATGGGTGCAGCATGTGTACTACTGACAACCTTATTGACATTAGGGGTACTTTTATGTGAGAGCTTTGCCTCCAGTCACATTGTGTAAATACATCCCTCACATACCATAACAGTTTGTTTGAGAATTAACTGGTTGTCAGTAAACATGAGGCAATTTCTGCATTGCCTCAGGATGCCCATATCTAACAATCCAGTAACAGAGACAGTAGAAAAGTCCATATCCATGGCAACAGACCCTTTTTTATTGCTTAGACAGTTGGAGTGAGAATATCAATCACTGTCATCAGTATCCAGTTTGCAACTATGGGGACAGCGCTTGTCACTGCAAACTAGTTGTCCTGTGAGCAACTAGGTACTGCAGAAATTTCATAGGTTCATAGGTTCATAGGTTCATACTAGGCTATCCACCCTATGGCATTTATAAGCCTAGCCAGAATGTGTTTGGCTTTCGCCACCCATTTTAAATTTATTTTGCTATGCCCTTTTTCGAGGTTAGTATACTGTGCCTCTGTCTAACAGTGACACAGAAGTGATACCTGGGGTAAACATATGATCTCCCATCCACTCATCAAGATTCCTCTTCAAGAGAGTCAATGAGGGACTCTGCCTAACCTGGACTGGGATTTTATTCCAAAGTGAAGGGAGCCTCTGGGTTATGAATCTGTCCCTCCAGCATGTCCTATTTATTTCAGTGCTGAGGTTCAAGTCTCTCGAGCGCATAGCTCGATGGGATTTGGATTTTCTGAGGTGCAGCATGTCCATTAATTCTGGGTTGGACATGGCTTTATATGTCAGGCACAGATCGCCTCTGAACAGGTGGTATGCCACTGAGTAGAGCTGGAGTTTCTTTAACCGGGCAGCATATGGCATCTGTTTGAGCCCTTTGATCCTCTTGGTGAGGTACTTTTGGGGTCTTTCCAGTTGCTGCAGGTGTCTGGTAAGGTACATCCCAAAAGGGGCATTGTACTCAATTATGGGCCTGATGAGGGATGAGAAAAGAGGCACGATGACCTCCCCTGATCTAGATGTGAATCCCTTCATGATTAGGCGGTCTATATAAAATGTTTTTCTAACCACTTTGGCCGCGTGGTTGTCAAATGAGAGATTGCTATCAACTTGGGTCCCCAGGTCCCTAATTACTTCTTCTGTACTTAATGGATTACCACCTATGTGGTAATTTGTGGGCACTTTGTTTTTGCCAAAGGGGATGACTATACACTTTTTGGCATTTAGCTTGAGGCCATGGCTCTGGCACCAGTTGTCTGTTTCTATGAGGCCCTTTTGGAGGATGCTTGTGTTGGCTGGAGAGTCGATTATGGTGCCCAGTTTGCAGTCATCTGTGAACTTGGTCAGCCACAGTCCTTCCGTGTTGGCCTGTACCTCCGAGAAATATATACCGAACAAGAGAGGTCCCAGGACTGAGCCTTGTGGGACACCACTTGTAACTGGTTTGGAGTCTGACATGGCTCCAGCAATTCTAACCATGTGGGTTGTGTCCTTGAGCCAGTTTGCAATCCATCTAGTGACATAGGGGTTTATATTTAAGCTGGTGAGCTTATCTATAATGCCCGAGTGGGGTATTGTATCAAAGGCTTTTGCGAGGTCCATGTAGGCTGTGTGAACCACCTTCCCCTCGTCAATGGCCTTGGTGACTGTTTCAAAGAAATCAACCAGGTTTAAGAGGCAGGATCTGCCCTTAACAAAGCCGAACTGGGTAGGATCCAGTGTCTGTAGGTCCCCAATATCTTTATTTATGAGGTCCATGATGATCCTTTCCATAGCTTTTCAGACCAAGCTAGTCAGGCTTATGGGGCGATAGTTTCCAGGATCCGTTGAGGCACCACCTTTATGGAGAGGGACCACTGTTGCTGTACGCCACTCTTTGGGCACATATCCTGTAGTAAGGCTGAGATTGAACAATAGTTTTATGTTTGGGTTTAGCTCTTCTTGGAGTTCATGTAGGACGCAGCCTGGGACACCGTCTGGTCCTACTGATGCTGTGTTTTTTGCTTTGGAGAGGGCGGCTCTTACCTGAGCATCTGAGATGTCAGGGGGGCAGCACTCTGCTGGGATAGATATTTGCCCTTTTGGTGGGGAGGGGGGGAGAAGTTTGTGCTGAACCTGTCAACCAGGATGTTGGCAATGTCTGTGGGTTCAGTGTATTTTTTGTCATTTTGGACTAATTCTGAGCATATCTGGGAATTACCACCCAGGTTCCTAACATAACTAAAGAAAGCCTTGTGATTATCCTTAGTGTCCTGTGCAATTTTTCTCTCTAAGCTGGCCTTAGACAATTTTATGAGTGCCCGTAGTTTTTTGGCAATACTGATCAGTGATGCCTTCCCTTTTTGGGATTTTGCTCTATCATTTAGTAGCTTCCTCCTTCTATTGTATAGTTTGTTTATGGCTGGGGTCCACCAGACAGGATGTCTGCCTTTGGAGGACTGGGTCTTGGTTTTATTTGGGATCGCATGATCCATGCATTCCTGAAGGTGTTCATAGAATGCGTTTATAAAGGATTCTGCGGTCTGGGCCGTTTCCACAGGCCTGGGGGCTTTGAAGGATTCCACCTCGGTTTTGAGGAGTGTGAAATTTGCTTTAGAGAAGTTTTTCACTGTGGTTTTCTGGGCAGGGGGTGGGGTCGGGATGTGAATATCCAGTGAGATTAGTTTATGGTCTGATCTTACCAGTGAGGGATACACTTCTGGTCTGGAGCATAGAGTCCCCATGTTGGTGATGATCAGGTCCAGTATGTTTTCCCCTCTTGTGGGAGTGGTAACAAGTTGCTCCATAGCATTTGAGTTTATAAATTCTAGGAACCTTTGGGCTAGGGTGTTGGAGACCTTCATATTTTCCAGTGTTCTCAGGAAGGCCGAGTGGGGTTCCTGGGTTTGGGAGGGTGGTCTGTAGCAGGCTATAAACTGAAAGGCAGTTTCAACCACTGTTAGTTGCACATGGATAGTCTCTGATGCTTCGTGCTTTGCCACCAACCTGGAGGTGTGGGTATCTTTGATGAATATCGATACTCCCCCTCCTTTTGTGGTTCGGTCCAAGTTTTGGGGCCGAAAAGCATGGTATGAGGTATAACCTGGTAGTGCTGGGGTGCTCTCGGGAGCCCTGAACCAGGTTTTTGTTACTGCACAGATATCGATGTTCTCCATGCTAAGGAGAGTTTCGAGTGCGTGCATCTTGAGGTTTAGACTTCTGGCATTGAGTAGCATTACTCTTAGTTTCTTATCCCTTGTGATACCTATGGAGGTGGGTTTGTCTTTTGAGCCTTGCCTAAAAAAGGCACTATGGGGGTAGCAAGAGCCTTTGCCAATATCCAAAAGCCCAGGAGTGACAGGTGCAAGCCGTCCCTAGCGAAGCATCGTGGCTTGTTGAGCATATCATCCCAAGCTGACAGGCATTGGATCCCCTTTGAATGACACCAGTACTTAAGCCAATTGTTGAAATTGATCATCTTGTCTTCATATTGTGGCATCATTCTTGGTGAGGGTAAGATGCTACTCAAGGTCAGGGTCATACCGGCCTGGGCTACATGCTCAGAGAGCTCCTTTATGTCTCTTTTCATGTAGTCCAGGGAGGTACATCTCAGGTCATTCACACCAGCATGGACAATGACTGAGTCGTATTTGTACTTGCCTTGGAGTGACCTGAGTGCTTGTGTTATGTGGCGGATCCTAGTGCCCTACAGGCTGCTCATCGTGACCCTCTCCTTGTTCAGCCTGGTGAGCGGGACATCAGTGTACCTGACGATAGAGTCACCTATTGCAAGTGTATCAGGTGTGTTGTTTAGTCTTAAGGGATGTGACTGTTCGGCACACTGGCTTTGTGAGATATGTGTTGCACGTGTTTTGTTTTGGGGTAGCGGTTGCTTGGGTGTCTGCTTTGGAGGTCTCTGCTGCTTAGGCAGATCTTTATTTAGAGCCTCTGAGTATGTTTTTGTATGATTATGTGTTTGGTTTGCTGTCGTGGTAGATCTATGTGAGACTGGAATTGTAGTGAGTGTGGTTTCCTTCTCCTCCTGACTGGTTATGCCAGTACTGAGTTGAGAGAGCTTAGCCATCTCTCACATGTGTTGGAATTTGTTGGGAGGAGGAGAGGGTTGTCTGTGTACATGAGGCAGTTGTAACATTGCCTCAAGATTCCCAGATTCACCAGCTGGACCGGAGAGGAGATTGACAAATGACCTTTGGACATGCTAGAATAATATTGGGAATTCCTTAATAATTGAAAACAAGGGCCAGTGGGGAGTGAGGGTGTAGTGCTTTTAATTTTTAGTGCTGACTTATATAATTGCTTTAGTGAGCAAGTGCCAGGTAACTTAAGTGCAATGTGTTACAGGTAACTTAAATGCAAAAACGACAAACAGTAACTTTCTTTCAAGTGAAACAAGGAAATAAGTACAGTAAGCAATTCAGATATCACTAGTGATCCACAGAAGCGCTGAGAATTGTGCTTTTACAGGAAAAACATCACTGAAAACGTCGGAGTCTATACAGAGCACTGCCAAACACTTGAGGGGAAACTAATATGTAGACCTCCAAGGATGAAGTATTTAGGCAGATATTCTGAAGTTAGACACAAACCAAGCAGTACTTACTGAAAACAAAGAATTAGCTTGTCAAGAATGATGAGAAGAGGGGAGTCACATGAATGGCTACTGCCTGGCTACTACTAATGCTGGTCTCACCACAGCTTTTTTCTTTTGGGATACAATGCTTCTTTGCTTCTTTTCTCCCCAGAGGCAAAATGTTAGCACCAATTCCAAGATGAGAAGGAGGCCACAACCTGTTTGGTGATCCACAGTCCCAGATGATGCAAGGGTCTATAGGCTTATACCCTTTTCCTGGTAGATGCCTTGAATAGCAACCAGACCAATCAAGAACATTAAGCACAGACACTCACTCTCCAAACAGAAACAGTCGGGAATCAATTCACTCTGCTTCTCCTGTCACCAGGACCAGAATATAAGCACAGATTCCACCTATAAAGCAGTTATTAGCTTTCTGGTGATCAGCAGTTTCCAGGAAATAATGTTCCTGTACTCCTTCTCTCACCAGGAGAAAAGAGAAGCACTAATTCCAAGATGACTACTGAGAGGCAGAATGTGGGCTCTCTAACTGGTGGTCTTGCAACAGATGTTTAAAGGTAAGACGAAAAATGGTTTATTCTAAACACTGCAGTGTACACTAAGCAGTTAGATATGAAAGTAGGTAACTTAAGTTTTAGCTGTCTAAGTGGAGAGCCACTATTTTTAAAAGAGCAAGATAGATTGAAAGGGGGTGGGCACTTTTGTATTCTAGTACCATGGAATACAGTGGGATGGCCAATAAATTTAAATAGCTGAAGGGGAGTGATTTCACAAAATGATAATGTTGTGCTTACTCTCACCAGCCAATGAAAGGAGAGAGGGAACGAGATATATGGTCAAATTAACATAAGGGGCAGGTAAGTAGAAAGACAGTGGTATTTAAGAACACAACAGTAACAGGTTGGGAGAGTGGGAAAAAATTCAAAATTCTCTCTGTCTCACAAGAGACACAGCTGTGGTCTCTTTTCAAGTTTTAATATGCAATTAAAAGCAGAATACAAGTAAAACAAAGTGTAAAGAAAACAAATTACAGTATACAAAATAGAAAAAGGCAGTAAAGTAATACAAAGTACAAGAAATCAAAAGCAAACTAACCTTTCCCTCATAGCAAACTGTGGCAGAGTCTGGGTGAGCTTTTTACAGTAAAACATTGAAATGTTTTATTTTACCCCTTAAATAGAAGGTTGAGTTCCTAGCACCACCCCCTCAGTTCACAGATGATTAGCCTTAACTGACTTTTCTAACTTCCATGTGACTCCTTAATTGGCCTGTTCTAATTTCTGTCTGACTCACAAGGAACAGAGCAAATTCAAAATTCTCTGACTCACAAGAGACACATCTGTGGTCTCTTTTCAAGTTTTAATATGCAGTTCAAAGCAGAATACAAGTAAAACACAGTGTAAAGAATACAAATCACAGTATACAAAATAGAAAAAGACAATAAAGTAATACAAAGTATAAGAAATCAAAAGCAAACTAACCTTTCCCTCACAGCAAGCTGTGGCAGAGTCTGGGAGAGCTTTTCCAGTAAACCCATAGATGACAATTTCCCCCATGTGGGGGTGACTTCTATAACTGATGTTATATATTGCAGTGTACATGCAAAACATGAGGTCTAGTTACCTCATACCCTCCTTTGAAGTGGTTCTGTGTCCTCTTCCTCTTTATATATGTTTTATTTAGTGCAACAGCATAATCTGCTGTTACTTTAAATAATACTGTAAGTTATTATCTTTGTGTTTGTAATTTTGTTATTTGCTGTGTTGTTCTCTACTATGGACCACTCTAAAAAGTTTTAACTTCATTACATTACAAATTAGTCTACAGGTTTTGCAATAACATGCATTTTCTGAACAATAACAAGTACGAAACCCAAATGTCTGTCATTACTGACCGACTGTGATCCCAAGTGAAAATAAAAAATTGTATGAGGAACAGGGCAAACATATGACATAAAATCAAGGGCATTGGTCAAACTCTGGGACATTGAGAGGCATGTGACAGCCTAGAGGCTTCTGGTCATTTTCTTTCAGGGTAGAGGATTCTTTGTGTGCCTCTCTTGTCTCTCTTTCACCTGCTTGATAGTTGCATTACAATGTTTACATGCCCTTTTTTGTCTCTCTGACCTGCTTGATAGTTGCATTACAGCATTTACATGCCATTTTCATCTCTCTCATCTCCTTGATAGTTGCATTACGGTGTTTACATGCCCGTCTCTCTCTCTCTCTCTTTCTCTCTCATCTCCTTGATAATTGCATTACAGTGTTTACATGCCCTTTTCATGTCTCTCTCACTCTTTCACCTGCTTGTTAGTTGAATTACAGTGTTTACATGCCCATCTCATCTCTCTCTCTCTTTCACCTGCTTGATAGTTGCATTACAGCATTTACATGCCCTTCTCATCTCTCTCTCGCCTCCTTGATAGTTGCATTACAGTGTTTACATGTCCTTTTCATGTCTCTCTCTCTCTCTCACCTGATTGATAGTTGCATTACAGCATTTATATGCCCTTCTCATCTCTCTCAACTTCTTGATAGTTGCATTACGTTTACTTGCCCATCCCTCCCTACTCTCTCTCTCTCTTTCACCTGCTTGATAGTTGCAGTACAGTGTTTACATCCCCGTCTCTCTCTCTCTTTCTCTCTCATCTCCTTGATAATTGCATTACAGTGTTTACATGCCCTTCTCATGTCTCTCTCACTCTTTCACCTGCTTGTTAGTTGAATTACAGTGTTTACATGCCCGTCTCATCTCTCTCTCTCTCTCTTTCACCTGCTTGATAGTTGCATTACAGCATTTACATGCCCTTCTCATCTCTCTCTCGCCTCCTTGATAGTTGCATTACAGTGTTTACATGTCCTTTTCATGTCTCTCTCTCTCACCTGATTGATAGTTGCATTACAGCATTTACTTGCCCTTCTCATCTCTCTCTTGCCTCCTTGATAGTTGCATTACAGTGTTTACATGTCCTTTTCATGTCTCTCTCTCTCTCTCACCTGATTGATAGTTGCATTACAGCATTTATATGCCCTTCTCATCTCTCCCAACTTCTTGATAGTTGCATTACGTTTACTTGCCCATCCCTCCCTACTCTCTCTCTCTCTTTCACCTGCTTGATAGTTGCACTACAATGTTTACATGCCCTTCTCATCTCTCTCTCTCACCTGCTTGATAGTTGCATTACACTGTTTGCTACATTGATGTAACATCATGCCTCATCACACGTGTGTTGCCCAGACTGTCTGAGTCCCTGTGCTCTGGAGTTGCTACACTAACCTGTCTGCTAGGTTTTGCTCCTGTGACTGGACTCTAACCAACTCCCTTCCTTTTGGATGGGCAAATTGATGTTGGCCAATCAGTCTCATCCCTTCTGAGCCCTCCTCAAGCTTTAGGGTCTGCTAGTCAAACCCAGGTTGCTCATGCTGGAGTCAGACTTCTTTCTTTTGGTTCCATGAGACCAGACACTTCTAACAGAACATTTTTCTTTTAATTTTTTTATTATATGTTACCAGTTATAGACACACTGTAATGCACTACAGTGTCTCTGTAACTGGTAACATGTGATAGAGACACTGTAATGCACTATGGTGTTTCTGTAACTGGTAACGTGATAGAGACACTGTAATGCACTACAGTGTCTTTGTAACTGGTAACATGTGAGAGAGACACTGCAATGCACTACAGTGTCTCTGTAACTGGTGACATGATAGAGACACTGTAATGCACTATGGTGTCTCTGTAACTGGTAACATGATAGAGACACTGTAATACACTATGGTGTCTCTGTAACTGGTAAAATGTGATAGAAATACTGTAATGCACTACAGTGTCTCTGTAACTGGTAACGTGATAGAGACAGTGTAATGCACTACTGTGTCTCTGTAACTGGTAACATGTGATAGAGACAGTGTAATGCACTACTGTGTCTCTGTAACTGGTAATATGTGATAGAATTACTGTAATGCACTACTGTGTCTCTGTAACTGGTAACATGATAGAGACAGTGTAATGCACTAATGTGTCTCTGTAACTGGTAACATGTGATAGAGACAGTGTAATGCACTACGGTGTCTCTGTAATTTGTAACGTGATAGAGACACTGTAATACACTATGGTGTCTATAACTGGTAACATGTGATAGAAATACTGTAATGCACTACTGTGTCTCTGTAACTGGTAACGTGATAGAGACAGTGTAATGCACTACGGTATCTCTGTAACTGGTAACATTTGATAGAGACAGTGTAATGCACTGCAGTGTCTCTGTAACTAGTAACATGTGATAGAGACAGTGTAATGCACTACGGTATCTCTGTAACTGGTAACATGTGATAGAGACAGTGTAATGCACTACAGTGTCTCTGTATCTGGTAACATGATAGAGACACTGTAATGCACTACAGTGTCCCTGTAACTGGTAACGTGATAGAGACAGTGTAATGCACTATTGTGTCTCTGTAACTGGTAACATGTGATAGAGACAGTGTAATGCACTACGGTGTCTCTCTAACTGGTAACATGTGATAGAGACACTGTAATACACTATGGTGTTTCTGCAACTGGTAACGTGATAGAGACACTGTAATGCACTACAGTGTCTTTGTAACTGGTAACATGTGAGAGAGACACTGCAATGCACTACAGTGTCTCTGTAACTGGTGACATGATAGAGACACTGTAATGCACTATGGTGTCTCTGTAACTGGTAACATGATAGAGACACTGTAATACACTATGGTGTCTCTGTAACTGGTAAAATGTGATAGAAATACTGTAATGCACTACAGTGTCTCTGTAACTGGTAACGTGATAGAGACAGTGTAATGCACTACTGTGTCTCTGTAACTGGTAACATGTGATAGAGACAGTGTAATGCACTACTGTGTCTCTGTAACTGGTAACATGTGATAGAATTACTGTAATGCACTACTGTGTCTCTGTAACTGGTAACATGATAGAGACAGTGTAATGCACTAATGTGTCTCTGTAACTGGTAACATGTGATAGAGACAGTGTAATGCACTACGGTGTCTCTGTAATTTGTAACGTGATAGAGACACTGTAATACACTATGGTGTCTATAACTGGTAACATGTGATAGAAATACTGTAATGCACTACTGTGTCTCTGTAACTGGTAACGTGATAGAGACAGTGTAATGCACTACGGTATCTCTGTAACTGGTAACATGTGATAGAGACAGTGTAATGCACTGCAGTGTCTCTGTAACTAGTAACATGTGATAGAGACAGTGTAATGCACTATGGTATCTCTGTAACTGGTAACATGTGATAGAGACAGTGTAATGCACTACAGTGTCTCTGTATCTGGTAACGTGATAGAGACACTGTAATGCACTACAGTGTCCCTGTAACTGGTAACGTGATAGAGACAGTGTAATGCACTATTGTGTCTCTGTAACTGGTAACATGTGATAGAGACAGTGTAATGCACTACGGTGTCTCTGTAACTGGTAACATGTGATAGAGACACTGTAATACACTATGGTGTCTGTAACTGGTAACATGTGATAGAAATACTGTAATGCACTACTGTGTCTCTGTAACTGGTAACGTGATAGAGACAGTGTAATGCACTACTGTGTCTCTGTAACTGGTAACATGTGATAGAGACAGTGTAATGCACTGCAGTGTCTCTGTAACTGGTAACATGTGATAGAGACAGTGTAATGCACTGCAGTGTCTCTGTAACTGGTAACATGTGATAGAGACAGTGTAATGCACTGCAGTGTCTCTGTAACTAGTAACATGTGATAGAGACAGTGTAATGTACTACCGAGCGGTTAGCATACCAATAAACATCAGCCAGTTTGAGACATATAAAAACTGGTCTTCTCATTGCTTTCCTGGTATCCCACTGTGTGTCTATAACTCATATAAATGCAAATGTTGCATTCTGTAATTGGGAAAACCAAAGGGACACACCTCCCCTATACACTTTACTAGTAGCAGAGTACTGACTACAAGGCTTGTGCTTATTCTGTTTTGTAGTCCAAGCTTTTTGATCTATTTTCTATATTGACTTCAGAAGATTTTTGTAATTTCTTCATGCATTTATCAGTTTAATTTTCATCTACCAGAACATTCATAATAGGAAAGCTACTTTACTTGCGCTTAGTTAAATTAATTTGCTTTACACATGTATATACAGTAAAGATTTTCCAGCTGTTTACTTTTAGGGAGGCAGGTTAACAATTAGTAAAATGTATACAAGGCAAAGTATGTTAATTAAATTAGTAAAAGAAACTTTTTTGAAGTCCAGTATATATGATGGTAGTCAGTAAGACCAAAATAACACAAAATCAGTGGGCAGGAAATAAAAGCAGCATAGATCAGCAGACAGCACAAGAAAAACAAAATGTCATCTGTGACCCTTAACTAACCACAATTCACAGTTTCAGCAAACACATCATCTCTATCAAAAATTAGCAGGATAGGCACAGAATGTTTTAGGTAATGTGTTTTTGATATAGTGGCAGTACGTAATGATAAGGTTAAAAGTAACAGCATTTAGAATTCAATGCATTGAGATGGACAGATAACCTTGTTACCAAGTTACTGCAAAAAAAATATTTTTGGTATCCACTGAATAGAGACTGTTCATTTTCTGTCATTTCATAATGTGTATATACCATGACACACACTAATGATTACTACATAGTAACTTTCATACAATGCATGTTCCAGTTTATATTGTCATTACTTTGTACTGACATTTCCTGAAAACAGTCCACCTGCATCTGTGCTCTACCCTAGCCAACAAATGGTAAATAAATAATTAAAAATATTAATTTGATAAGATTATCCTTCCCCTTAGCCCATAGTTCAAAACCTTCCATCTACAGAATGTGGAACATTGCTTATCATAATGTGGAACAAATGGGTAAAATGTGAAATACACACTAACTTACTAACAACTTCAACTATGAAGTTCACAGGATGATTAAAATGTATTATTTTATACTTATTAGGCATTTTTTAGATTAATAAACATGATTCAGTATTATTTCCGATGGATATCAGTGAAAAATATTCTTAGCACCGAATGTATGGCAGACCCTTTCAATGTAGAACAACGAGGAACATGGACATTTTAAAACTCAAAATAAGGAACATTCCTCATAATGAGGTACACTTATGAGGCATGCCTCAACCCACATCTTTGCCAGGTGCACTGGTTTAAGGTTATAGGCAGTGAGTTTACATTAACAGAAAATCTAGCATACTAAGACATCCACACATAAAACCTAAGATTTGGTAAGGCATCCTGATATACCAATGTATTCTTAATGTTTGAAGGACAAGAAAAATATAATAAGCACAAAATGTCCGCATTTTTTTTAAATTTTACTCATTTACATTTTTAGAATTAGAGTCACCAGTTATTTTCAGCTAAAAGGAATCTGACAACATTGTGTTGTTACCACTAGTCCGTTTTTTCTCAGAGCAGTCCCTGTTTGAAAAGTTGTATCCTGTGCAGTAAACCAAAAAAAAAAACAGTGAATATCTTGAGATTTTAGGAGAAGAAATATTTTGTAATGTTCTTGTAAACATTGCAGAAAGCTATGACTCAGTATTGGAAACTATTTTTCATTTTATTTATATGCTAAGTGGGTAAGCCCACTGGATTTTAATGATAAGATTTTAGGGATGACCCAAGAGCACTGTATGGTGAGGTAACTTACTCAGTGTCGCACATTAGATCAATGGGAGTTGAAGGAATCAAACCCTGGACTACAAGAAGCAGCTCAGTAACAGCTTATAGACTTAACTATCTGCACTAGCTACCAGATATATAATATAGTAATAATACAGTACGAAACAGCAGAAACAATTAGAAGCCTACAGCAATGAGTCTTTGGTTTTATAACAATGTGAAACCAAGTCATTTATATGATTTTAGGTATAGCTTACTCTGCAAATTTTCATAGGTTCATAGGTTTACTAGGCTAATGACCACAAGGGCCTTTTTAAGCCTAGCCATGCATCCCAAATCTCTGACAAGTTGTGGTACCCTTGACAAGTGTAAGCAGGGGCCTGGAAGATGAAACATGTATAGGTTACCTGTGTCCATTAGAGACATAGGTGTCAAACCAGGGATGAATTTCTGGTTCCCCATCCAGTTGTCCAAGTTGCACTTGAATTGGGTTAGCAAGGAACTGTGCTTCACATGGATGGGGAGCCTGTTCCATAGATGCAATAGTCTCTGAAATAGATACCTATTTCTCCAGCAGGTCCTATTTATGTCACAGGCAAGGATTAAGTCTTTAGAATGGGTAATTCTGGTGCTGTTTGTATTGTGGATATGCAGGAGGTCTACAGAGTGGGGTCTGTCAGTGTCCTGTATGCCAAGCATAGATCTCCCCTCAAAAGTCTGTAGGAGACAGAATACAGGGTTAGGGGCTTGATGTGATCTGTATAGGACATTTTACTTACACCTTGTATTCTTTTAGTGAGGAACCTCTGTGAACATTCCAATTGTTGGATATGCCTGGTTAGGTATATACCAAAGGGGGCATTCTACTCCATGATACGTCTGATGAATGCCGAATACAGTGGAACAATGACTTTTTTGGACTTAGATGTCATACCTTTGTTTATAAGTTGCGCAACATAGAATGATTTCCTCACCACTGTAAACACGTGTTGGTCAAAGGCTAGATTACTATCTATGTGTGTCTCTGACTACTGGTTCACTCTAAGGGGTGTGTTGTCAATATGATAGTTACCAGAGATGGATGACTTTCCAAAGGATACTATTATGCATTTCTTGGCATTTAGTTTTAGTCCAATGCTCTGACACCAGTTGTTTGCCTATGTCAGCCCCTCCTGGAGAACATTTGTGTCAGTGTAAGATTCAATGACAGTGCCTAATTTGCAAGCATCTACAAATTTAGTCAGCCAGAGATCACTGACATTGGCCTTGATGTCTGACAAGTAAATGCCAAAAAGGAGCAATCCAAAGATTGATCCCTGAGGGACTCCACTCGTGACTGGCCTCTTTATAGAGGTGGACTCCCCAATTCTAACTTCCTAGGTCCTGTCTGTGATCCAGCTGGCTGTCCACTGGGTGACATGCAGGTTTGTATCTAACCTCTTGAGTTTGTCGAGGCCAGGTCAAGGTAGGCAGTGTGAACGATTTTGCCGTCATCCATTGCTTTGGTAATCTTCTCGAAGAAGTCCCCCAGGTTGAGTAGGCATGATCTGCACTTGACAAAACCAAACTGGGTTGGGTCCAGTGTCTGGAGGTTTACTATATCTCTACTGATCATCTCCATGATAATTCTTTCCATGGCTTTACATATAAGACTAGTGAGACGTATGGGTCTGTAATTACCAAGGTCTGTAGATGGCCCACCTTTGTGCAGAGGGATGACTGTTGCCTTTCTCCATTCATGAGGCACAAGGCCTGTTTCAAGGCTACAGTTAAATAGTAGTTCCATAGGCCCTGATAGGTCATGTTTCATGCTATTTAGAGGGCATCCTGAGATATTGTCTGGGCCCATTGATGCAGTTTTCTTGGTCTTAGAGATAGCATTAAAGACCTGTTCCCTAGCGATAGTAGGGGGAGTTGTATTTGATAATATTTCCTGAGGGAAGGTTGAGGGGGAGAGAGGGGTAAAGTTGGAGCTGAATTTATCAGCCTGGAGGTTTGCTATATCTTCTGGGTCAGTATAGGTGGGTCCATTTACAATGAGCTCTACGCACAATTGTGTATTTCCTTTAAAGTTGCGGACATAGCTAAAGAATGCTTTGTGGTTGTCCTTGACCTGGGAGGTCAAACTTACCTCAAATTTGGCTTCAATAGACTTTATATGTTCTCTGAGTGGTTTGTTTAGTTTGATGAGAGTGCTTTTATCCTGCTGGGTGCTGCATCTCCTAATTTTTGCCATGATTTTCTTCCTCCTGTTATACAGCCTCTTGATTTTGTGATTCCACCAGGGTGCTTGTTTTTTGAGTTAGTTTTGTTTTTCTTCCTAGTGGGTACAGCTGCCTCTCTGCAGTTATTAATATGGTTTAGACAGAAATTTCCGGTTTGGGCATCTGAAAGTTTGGCAACTCTTAGGTCCCTGGCTCTACTTATGGCTACCCTCAGAAGCCTTGTACACAGATAATTTTTAAACTTTTTTCATTCCATCCTGCTTGTCATCTAGGCATTTTGCATAGCTTGCAATGCATGTGGATGTATGACATCCAAATGTAAACCAGCTAGCCGATCACTGTGCTGGAATAAAAAATGAAATAAAACCTGAATTATTAAAAACATAAAAATATAATTTTACACTGGGGAAGTTTCAAATACTACACATAGGGAACTGTGACTTCTGTAATGCTTATTAATAATAAATATCCCAGATTCATTGCATGTTGAAGGAAAAGGATATTTTCCCCAATGCAGTGATGCACTAATAACTATCGGTAAGGCAAGTATAAATTCATCACAGAATTATATGTGTTTGTGTTTGGTGGTAATGTTAGTGTAGAAAAGTACTTTTCTTAATCAGGTTTGTAACATCTGTTCTGCTTGGAGGTTGTAAATTCATAACGCTGCAGTGTTTGTCATAGGTGCAAACTATAAGTTGGAGTCTTTGCAACCAATTTTTCACAGCAGCTGTGACACAAAAATCCAGACAACCACAGTCTATACACACACACACACACACACACACACACACACACACTGGCAAGGCAGTAATGCTGCAAAGTGGAGTGCAGAGAGAAAAAAGACCACAAAAAAAATCCACCCAGGCCAAAACAGTCCACTAAAGAATTAAGATAGATCCAAAGAAATTTATGTTATAGTAAATATAGACATGCCTCTTTTTTTGTGCACAGTATACAAACCTTAGTCCAAAACACAAAGCTCCAGGCAATGGGGCTTCCTCTGTAGAGACTCCAGTATGTGTTTCCAGAATTAAGTTTCAGAGCAGTGTTCAAAACTCAGGGACCAGATAGTAACCAAGATTCAGATGCATATGGTATTTCTTTACTGGAAACAGTAGGTAAGTACATGCGGTATGTGCATATATATTCTCTATGAACCCCCTCTTTGAGTGAGTGATCTAAACCCCAGAAACATTAAAGAACAGAGACCACACCCACAGTAATATCCTGGGACATAGAACTGCCCAAACCTTTATAATTATAATTGGCACAATGTTTTGTTGTTGTTGTAAACCAAACAGTGGCAAAGGGATGCAGGACATGCACACTCCTGAAAAGACCTCCCCATCACCACGTGAAGGATCCAAACCCTAGAGAGGAGTCAAGATGGAGAACATGCTCTCACCATTGTTCTTGGACAAATCTCCACACAAGCATTTATATCTTTAATAAACTGCTGCTGTATTTCCTGGCTACAAAGCAGAATGTGACAACAATATACAGGGAGAGCACATTTCTTGAGATACACCGCAACATGCTGGCTCCAAGCCTCAGAAACAGAGATTATGGCTATAAAACTGTAAGTCTTTGATGAAATACCTCTATGGGACAGGTTTGTTATGACAATAGGTTTTGCTAGTCATTACTAAAGCCCTAGATGCATTGCTGAAAGAAATGTATTTCTCTAAAATTTGATAATAAGCTTACCTCTACAGCTCAACTGTTTAATATTTAAGATTTTCCATGTCAGTATAGCAGATTCATCCTTTTGGTTCCCTAAACTTAGCTGCTCTAATTTACCAATTTGGATTTGTAAAATCGTTTTTTAAAAAAATTCAGTTTTTGGTCCACTTGCCTTTGTTACTGCCATTGAGTGTGGTTACCACTTGGCTGAATTGTATTTGATAATTTGATATGGGCAGGACAAGAATTCTTGTTTTATTGGTGGGCTGCTTCTTATTATGTGTCCCGGCTGTCCTATATAATTTACTATTTACCCTGCTTAGTTCTCCTATGATGATGTATTGTTTTTCACCCCATCCATAACTCATTGTATTTAGTGTAGGTTTCACTCCAAGAGTGGTGCTTGATTTAATGCACTGTGTTTATGAATTCCTTTTGTGTTGTGCTCACCAGCAGACACAAAGCTGAACAAGTTACAATTACAGCTGCACTGAACTCACAGCCATGTAGCTTTCTGGTTGTGCTTTAGTTAAGATCAGGATTTAAAGTGCTACAAACTTAGCTTATTTGAGTCAAACTTAGAATAATAGTCTTATTAAACACACAGACTCATGCAGCACTATGTAGCTAGTGATAAAACTGCCAGCCCTCTTTAAGTTTTGTTCTTGGCTGTACAAACATATAATACTATTTGATACTACCAAATCATTTTACTATGATCTACTAATGGCTAAACTATGGTGAGATGTCCCCACGCTGGGACAGTAATCAAGGAGCCTGAATCCTCACCACTGACACTGGAGAGGGACATGCACTTAGAATATAAATGGATACACTTAGTACTTCCAGATGCAGACCTCTCTACATCAAGCACAATTTCCCTTAAGAGCACACAGGGAGCACATTCAGTTCGGGGTCTGGATTTCTCTATAAATGCCTACCTCAAGGTCCCCAGTAAGAGTCCCCACTGGTACAGCTGCAGGGTTAAGTCCTTGGCCAGAGGGTCCAAGCCAAGTCCTCCAGCACCCTCTCTGTAAGACCAGTGCTTTGTGTCCCTGCCCCAAGTAGCTGATACACACACTACGAGATTTGATTTTACACACACACACACACACACATACACACACACACACACACACACACACACACACACACACACACACACACACACACACACACACACGCATGCACGCACGCACGCACACACACACACACACACACACACACACACACACACACACACACACACACACACACACACACAACTGGGAAAGGCTGGCACATATTTACCTGCTGTGCCCCCTCCCAGAGTATAAGGTAGTAATCACTGCCACCAGACACTCTGCAATCAGCTACTCTAAGGCCCTTAATAAAGGGTGTCCAATTATACTGTGTAATATTAATACTAATACAAATGGTAGTAGTTGACCAAGACAGATAGGCCTTCTAGAGTAGCCCACACAGTGTCAACAAACAAATATAAGCACTCTCAAAGGTTAAACAAGGACCAGCCACAATAAAATTTTTTAAATATATTTAATAATATATAATAAAAGAACAAGGAAGGACTAAATATATATTTACAGTAAACCACAGACTTCAAATCACAGGAAATATTGAAAATAACATTGATGGACCGACTCATACAAATAAAGAAAAACAATCTCTATACTAAGCTTCACTATATTTCTGACTGAATCTAGGAGAATTACTGGTCCTGATACCATACTTGATAGAGCAAGGCACAATAAAATACATGAGCAGTCATTCTAGTCAGGTTTCCCAAAACAGAATACTCAATACTCAGAGATTAGTCCCTGTAAAATATAATATCCAAGATAACTTGCAGAATTACCTCATTTGGTCATCTGACTGTATGTTCTCACAGTATCCCCCTTTGAAGCTGAGACAAGAATTTAGCATAGACAGTTGCAATACACATCTAAATGTTTATGGCAGTGCCTGGGGTGTCCCCTCTTTTTCTGAGCTAATGAATAAAGGCTTCTTTCAGACCTACTGTCTCCAGTTCTATTCAGCATTGTGGGCTACAATTTTAATGGTTTAACAGCTTATTTACATTTACCCTTATTTTTCTTAAAGTAAGCTAGCTGGTTAACCTGTGCTGTCCCAGTATCCTCTATTAGAACATATACATTTGATTCAGTTACAAAAATACAAATACATATCTTTTCATTCCAGCAGGGTGCACAGTTAATACATTTTATCACAAGCAAACCTCACAAATACATTTTCAGCACAAGCATTTGTACAAATCAGTTTGATATACAAATGACATACAATTATTTACATAATTCCAGCTAAATGTGCTGGCACAAGTCATACATCCACTGTCCTACTTCTGGCATGGCTGGCAGTACCTCCTATCTTCACATATCAATTGGTTATTCACTTATGCAGTTTGAAATTCTGATGGTTTATTTAATGATGTTTGAAAGAAATGAAATGAATATCTTTATCTGTTAATAAACCAGAACTGTGCTGAACAGGTGCCAGTCTCTCCTTTATAGATCGGTTCTTCTTGTATCTTTCACAATAAAGTCTGCAAACTCTGTAGTTCAGTTAAGAATGCTTTATTATGTACAGGGAAGGTAGATGTCAGCAATATCCTGATACTGTCTCCGGTAACGCTGCTGATAAACTGAAACAGTCCTCTGCATTCATATTCTTCATATTCCTTTCCACCTGATTAGTATAATTAATATTCTGGAAGTGCTGGATAACAGTGCTGATATTCCTTTCCTCCTGAATAGTATAATATTCTGAAATGCTGGATATTTGACCTGACTTCTCCTCTCATACCTGACTGTCTGTACTGCCTTCTGAGGATGGCACTGCCATGACTTTCTGCATAATATCAGTCCAAACGAACTAACTTAACTGTGTCTGAAGTATTTCCTTATAATACCAAAACCCTGTAAATTTCTACATGCTCCTTTAGTCTTGGTTCCCAAGCCTTGTAGCATACAAACAATATGTTTTTGCACTCAGATGTACTGCACATTCTGTTCTTATCAGTATTCTTGATCTTGACTGAAGGTTATTTTCACTGATTGAAACTGCATTCACTAAATCTGTTTGCAAACTTTGAAGCCTACTTTAATATGGCTGCATTTTTAGTCTTATGCAAAGAAAATACTGTATTTTTGTACATTTAAATGATACCTGATCTAATAATGTTTCACTGCTGTTGGGCATTAAATGACACATTCTGTTCCATTTATTTGACTATTAGGGGATAGTTGGCAGTGTTTCTTGCTGGAATCTGTAAATGGAAGTGGAGTGCATTGTCTAATTTAAATTGTGTAACAAAGCTTCACAAATTATCCAGTTTTACTTCATTACTTAAATCTGGCACAGGCACTTCTGCTTGTACTATACTAAACTGTACCAGCAGCTACTGTAGGTGTCAGTGGAAATCAAAATACATCTTACCTGCTGTTTATACAACTGCCTGAAGAGAATAGAAAGCATATTAAAGGAACCTTAAGTAAAATTCACCAGAAGTGGAATTCAGACCTGTTTTCTAGTTCGGCACCTTGATTCCAATGCACCATCTGTATTATGGGCCCCATATCATATCTGTTGCCAGAGTACACTCAACTACGTTGCACCACATGAATTTTATTATGCTTATTCATTTACCATTTGTTAAGTGAGATGTTCCTTGGACCTTTCTCTCCACATCCCAGACAGAGTTTATATACATTTCACTGTATGGTGGGGTCATCGAAAAGAAAAGTCATTAGCTTTTTTGGACAATTTGCTTTTGACAAGTGCTTTGGGACTATTCACTGGGTGTTTTTGAGTGAGATTACCAAACATTGGATTAATGCAGTTACTTTTCTTCCACACTGTTGTGTGATCTTAGAGTTGGTGCTTTTATTTTAACAGGGAAATGGTGATGCAGCCCTTGGAAAAATGCTTTTTTCCCTTTATTTGTTCATTTTAGATTATATGGTCCATTGATGTATTAACTAAATAGTACACAA